>NC_091121.1:183072219-183289719 GCF_040183065.1 Periplaneta americana | reverse complement strand
TGGATGCAAATAACTTTCAGAATGTCTGGTATTCTTCATTGAAAATAAATCTCAAAAATGTTTATTTGAACGTCTAATGAACTTAGTTTGCAGCATTTGCTGCACAAGCCACTAGTAATATAATATAATATAGGCTAGGAGAAAATCCACAAACGATTAGGGAAAACACGGGAATTTTACCTGAAGCAAGTAAAGACATAGGTTTGGAAGTAAATTCCGAAAAGACAAGTATATGATAATGTCTCGTGACCAGAATATTGTACAAAATGGAAATATAAAAATTGGAGATTTATCTTTTGAAGAGGTGGAAAAATTCAAATACCTGGGAGTAACAGTAACAGATATAAATAATACTCGGGAGGAAATTAAACACAGAATAAATATGGGAAATGCCTGTTATTATTCGGTTGAGAAGGTTTTATCAACCAGTCTGCTGTCAAAAAATCTGAAAGTTAGAATTTATAAAACAGTTATATTACCGGTTGTTCTTTATGGTTGTGAAACTTCGACTCTCACTTTGAGAGAGGAACATAGATTAAGGGTGTTTGAGAATCAGGTGCTTAGGAAAATATGTGGGGCTAAGAGGGATGAAGTTACAGGAGAATGGAGAAAGTTACACAACACAGAACTGTACGCATTGTATTCTTCAGCTGACATAATTAGGACCATTAAATCCAGACGTTTGAGATGGGCAGGGCATGTAGCACGTATGGATGAATCCAGAAATGCATATAGAGTGTTAGATGGGAGGCTGGAGGGAATAAAACCTTTAGGGAGGCCGAGACTTAGATGGGAGGATAATATTAAAATGGATTTGAGGGAGGTGGGATATGATGATAGAGAATGGATTAGTGTTGTTGAGGATAGGAACCGATGGCGGGCTTATGTGAGGGCGGCAATGAATGTCAGCTTCCGAAGGGATTTTAATAGCCTCTGAAATTAAAATAAAAATAAATTACATTGAAATGAAATTATAGAAATCATTACAGAAGAATTCGTTCTGCCAGGTTATTGATGAGGAAAGAGGATATGAAGATCCCCTTGAAAATGGGTCAACGGTCTTTCTAAACAAGGTTACAGGCGAGGTGGCGAACTGGGGCCTGTCAGATCAAATCCAACATGATTTGTATTACCTCACACTAACCAAACCTGCTTGTCAGATGAAGGACGGAGCTGACGGGTGTCATAGCAACTGCGACAGAAGAGTGTGACATGCAAGGGAAATCAAAGGCTATAGACGCAGCATTGAGGCTTGGTTGTCCTTGTTCCTAACGTGTTTACGTTAAATATTGATTCGTATTAAAGGTGGATATTATTATTACTTTCAATACTGTTCACTGAAACTTGCATGCGGGTGAGGACAAAGAAATTTTGTCTTATTTCAATTTCTTTGTATTCGAGGTTTGAAGAGAAAGTAATCTATACTGATAATAAATCTGTAGCCGAAATTTTTTCTAGTAATTTTCGATTTTTCAAAAATAATTGGTCCTAACATATACAGGGTGCGTCAGAAAGAACGGATGGATTTCACATGGCAAGAAAATTGTAAAGATTCATCAAATCAAAAATTTATTGTTATCAACATATTCACCAATACATGCAGTTTATTTATGTAAAACAACATTATCCATATGATGTCCTTGGCTTTCAGTACAGGCATCGAGGCGTTTTCTGATGTTCGCCATCACTTTCACAGTCATAGCTGGTGCAATTGCCACGATTTCTTCACGAATCGCTGTCTTCAGTTCGTCCAGTGTATGTGATAGATGTTTACAAACTTACGCCTTCAAATGATCCCAAAGAAAGAAGTCGCAGGGCGCGAGATCTTACCGTAGCCTCGGACAATCTCAGTGCAATAGAATTTCGTCCAGGTGATTTCTTCTTTAATGTTGAACCTGTGATACGAAATGAAGCCACCCACCGCAAAATTGTATTCCGAGTTGGAATCCTAGCGTGACGTCCGATGTCGAAATGAGTCCTGAGTGGCGATCACAGACTCTTCATTTTTCAAAAATGTCTCTACGATGAAAGCACGTTGTACACCAGACCAACACCATGTTCTCAACTGAAACTGCATTCTATGGCTGACCCAACAGTCGTGGTCCCCCTCACTATATCTCTCTCCTCGTTGCGTATCGATAGTTTGAAATCCATCCGTTCTTTCTGACGCACCTTTATAATTAATCGCCCTGAAACCGAAAATAGCTTTTTTGAAATTTTTGTTTGTCTGTCTGTCTGGATGTTTGTTAACTTTTCACGCGATAATGGCTGAACCAATTTATATGAAAATTGGAATATAAATTAAGTTCGTTGTAACTTAGATTTTAGGCTATATGGAATTCGAAATATTTTATTTAAAAGGGGGTTATAAGGGGGCTTGAATTAAATAAATCGAAATATCTCCCTTATTATTAATTTTTGTGAAAAATATTACATAACAAACGTTTCTTTAAAAATAATTTCCGATAAGTTTTATTCTATGCAAAAGTTTGATAGGACTGATATTTAATGAGATAAATGAGTTTCAAAATTACAATAACAACGCCATCTAAGGCGGTATAATGAAATAAAAAACAAATGACTTCATCTATAAGGGGTCTTGGACAACAACAATCGAAAGCTATGAAACATAGCCTACAGATAATATTTCTGTGTTTGTATGAAGTAATATCAGAAGCTAAATTAACCGATTTGTATAATTAATTATTAATTCACCATTGGAAAGTGTAGTTCCTCTAGATGGACATAATGCTATAATGTTATTACAGTAACTTCTGAGTGAATCGAGGACAGGTAAGATTAAAATAGCTTCTTATGCACAGAAAACTTGATAGGCTATTCTGTACATTCGTTTCCTGTATTTCCTAAAATAATTTTTATGACCAAATGAGTGTCTCTGGATCAAAATGATCGCATTTTAATTATGCAAATACAATTTAAATTAAGTAACATAATAAACGATTTATCCTTCTATCCAACACGAATGTTCCCTGGATCAAATGTCCTATTTTAATTATGTAATTACTTTATATTTATTTCTAACGGGTGCAGCGGAGCGCACGGGTACGGCTAGTTAAAGAAATAGATTTCAATTTTTTCACGGAAATGCACATTTTATGCATTTCTGGTATCGAGGAACTACTTTTGAAGTCATGCAATCTGTGTGTGCATAGCGTTTTCTCCTAAACTACTGGTCATATTTTGTGCATAGGCCTATTGAATCTACAGTTAAATTGATCCTGTAATCATACACGTTAAAATATAAACATCATCAGTAGACAATGAATGCGGGATGACATCGTTGAATGTAGGTGCACATTTACTATATGTTACATTTTTTTCTTTCAGACATTGGGTCAACAGGTTTTAAACGTAAACAGACGACGTCAACATGCTACTGTATCTCCGTACAGTCAGAAGGCAAAGAAAAATAACGTACTGTAGCACATACCTTGCAAGTTCAGTCCTCGTCATCATTGATGCAATTACCAGCGTTGCAGTAAACGACGATATATTCTCGTAAGTTGTCGAAGCTGAATCGTCTTCGCCTATCGCTTAAACAGTTTTTGTATCGAGAGAATTTCTGAAGAAAAACTCTAAAATGGGAATCACTCAATTTCTTTAGAGGAATATTTGTACTGAGCATCATGTTGCACGTGTCGTTAGACCCGCACAACTAAATGATGATGATGATGATGATGGTTCCTCAGATTTCATTTCAACGCATTTCCTATGCGATGTACTGTTGCAATGTTTCTCTATAGCCTGAGTTATTCTGGTTTTTATTTCAATTTTACATACATTACACACGATATTGTCTTCGTTAATACAAAAATGTCACTCTCATACTTCTTAATTGCATTTCGTATCTCTAAGCGAATTTAACGTTTTGTCATTATGAATGGATCAGCACAACATATTCAACTCGTACTAAATACTTGAGCAGGATAACACAACTGCACACATTGCGTTGCAATGTGGACCGGGGTTCCTTCGTTTTGTACGCTGCTGTACTCGCCAAGTACACAAAAGACGGACGGCGCGGCACGTGCCATATACTCCGATACGAAACAACTTCACTTTTCCTTAAGTCATCCCGCATCCAGTGTCTAATCATCAGTGAAAGTGAATCGCAAAAATATAATGGCGATACACTTAAAAATAATCAAATGGTTTTCTTCGCGACTTTCTTATTATGTATGAATAGAATAAACTGAAAAATAGAGAATTAAAAATACTACTTGCAAACCTTGCTATTTGTTAAAGAATTACTGTTCGCTAGTTTTAAACATTTTTCATTACACATAGTTGAATTCATACAGAATATATAAATATTTCTTGACTGTCCATTTATTTTGTTCTATTATCATCGTGTTTGAGTTAAATTCATGTTTATTATTATTATTAGACTTCGTGGAATATCCACGAGAATCGTAAGGTTTACTACGACGCGGTATAGACTGTATGAGAAGGGGGCGTGCAACGGGTGGAGTATGCCTCTAATGTGAACACTGAGCAGTATACTGCGGTTACAATACAACCTGTACCCTGCATTCAAGAAATATAATGAATGATCATTGAAGTAGGAAATGTCTAAACATGTAAATATACAATTATTTCATAGTGAGACATATGAACTCTTAAAATGTAATGTAAGATACATCACTCTTGTCCACACCTGTGGAGTAACGGTCAGCGCGTCTGGCCGCGAAACCAGGTGGCCCGGGTTCGAATCCCGGTCGGGGCAAGTTACCTGGTTGAGGTTTTTTCTGGGGTTTTCCCTCAACCCAATACGAGCAAATGCTGGGTAACTTTCGGTGCTGGACCCCGGACTCATTTCACCGGCATTATCACCTTCGTTTCATTCAGACGCTAAATAACCTAGATGTTGATACAGCGTCGTAAAATAACTCAATAAAATAAAATAAATGCACAATTCTTGAATATGTGCATTGCAGTGAAGAGTTACGTACATTTTGAGCGACTGCAAAGTAATCTCCTCCGATGGTCACTTAAACAGTTTTTATTTTGGGAAAATGTACGTTCAACATCACACGATATAATACATATATATTTGAAAAACGGAAAGTCACTAATTTTTAGTACACCAACTTCAGACGTCTTGTCGTGACCTGATAGCACATCATTTATAATACGAAGTTGTGAATAGGCAGAATTTTTAGCAATAATGTTTCTCAGCTTACATTTCACTTTTTCTGAAATTAGTTAATTGTTATTTTGGATAACGGTTTATGATACTTTATCCACTATATTAAGGGCTTCTGAGAGTTGTAGTTGAGACGATTCTAACAGGATGATGCTTTTGGACACGATTTTAAAATTAGAATCAATGAACAGAATATCTTCCAATAGCTGTTCAGAAGGCAATGATTTTACAGCTGCAACAGCGGAACTGTCTGTGCTATCCAATGCATCAATTACCTCCATTATTTTGCTGTAATGTTCTGCATAATAATTAACAACATCCAACCACGTTTTCCAACGGGTCAAGACTGGCTGCGGGGGTAAGGGTATTCCAGGGGCAATTATTTGGAACAGCAACACTCTCATTGTAGTATGTTCGATTGAATTCTTGTCTGCACTGAACAAATGTTAAGCTTTGACTATTCCAACCACAGTAATGCAAAAACAAGTGCTTACATAGGTATACATTAGCTGTAGCTGCTCTATCTATTTGGACCGGTCACATCTCTTAACATGAACTGCTTATACTACGAGACCGGGAGCTCGCTCACCTCCTCTATACTACCGAACATCGGCAACCTGATTGCATGCTGCGTGTGGCAATTCAACGAAGTCTAATTATTATTATTATTATTATTATTATTATTATTATTATTATTATTATTATTTATTAATTAATTACATTCGCCCATATGAAGCCAGTTGTGTAGATCAATTTACCAACAGATTCGTTGCCCAGTGTGAGTCATTGCAGGCTGGTTTACAATTTGTAAATTTTTTAAATTTCTTACTATGTTTGAGAAAAATTCACTTAGTTTGGACAAACCGTGTTTGAAAAAAATGCACCAAAATAAAAATAAATGTAAAACTAAGAAAAAATTATTCTGGTGCTTTTTTTTTTTCAAAAACTGATCATCCAAAATAACTGAAAAACTTTTTGTGCATTAATCAGACGCAAAGGACTAAAAATAGGTATGGGTTTTCCTGTGATATTCATGGAAGTATTAAAAAAATTATTGATATTAAATTTTAGCCAAAAAATTGTGGAATTAAAAAAAAATTATATCTCAACTCTTGTTAACATTCTTGAATTTCTAGTAGATTGATGATTAAACCCCCTTCTCCCCGCTTGAGCTGTACTGTGTATTTCTAAACTCCCACCTCCCATTCAGCAATGTTGCAAAACGTCTATTATTGTAAACTTTAATAATTAGTTAAATATTGCAATTAGAAAAAAAATATAAGAACATTTTTCCTTCCTTATGACATCAGTTACAATAATGGCACTTATACCCCTTACACCCTGTATATGTATAAACCATAAAATGACAAAATGGACTGGGTGAGTTTTGGGATCACATTCTTCAATTATGTATTTATGTATTATAAATGTGATAATGTATGTATTTTTGATGGTGTATCCATTTCTTTTGACATTTTCTTTTTCAGCTTAAGTTAATTATAGCGATGTACCAGAGTACATATGATAATTCCATACAGGAATTTTGCATTATCATGTATGTATGTATTTATTTACACTGCAAGTGGGCAAGCACCCGGTGGCAGTGGTATATACAATATTAACAATACACAATAAAATGATAAGCAATACACAATACAATTATATACACAATACAAATACAATTATACAATGCACAATACAACAAGAATACACAATACAATTTAACACAATAATTACAATTAATAATAAAACATAAAAAACTAATTTTACAACACAACCTACATATAATAGACCCTACATAAGTTTCAACAGTCTTTCACTTTACTCTCATCTCACTCATTGTAGTGGCACTATGACGCATTTCACTGACACGTTAGGACACATTTCACTGACACTATAAAACACATTTCATTGACGGTATAAATTATTATCACTGATCGGAACTGTTCACTGCACTGTAAAACCATAACTTCACTGACTCACCTCGCTTGACTGATACAACAGTTCAAATAAGACAAATAATTACACCCTTATGCATACTTATAAACAGAATTACATTTAAGCTAAACATTTCTAGTCTAAGGCCCTCTTACAAGCTATTTTTAAATAATTTACAATTCAAACCAAGGAAGTAATTCGTCAGGCTAGATAAATATATGTCACCTTAAAAAATTAAATGCTAAATGTCACCTTAATTTTAATTTGCACTTTATACACAACTTTTTAAATTATTCTTGAATCTCCTTAAGGAAGGACAGCCCTCAAAGACCGCTGCAGGTAGGTCATTCCAATCATTTATAGTTCTATTTAAAAATGAGAATTTACCTACATCCGTTTTCTGTTTCCTACATTTGATTTTAAAATCATGATCGTTCCTACCATAGTACGTTGGCTTTTCTAACCGAGCCGTTATGTCTACCCATGCTTTCTGACCTGGATGTGCTCTATACAATGATGTCATTGTAATTTTCCTACGTCTGTTTTCCAAAGTTTCCCATTTAAGTTCTTTTATCGTATCGTTTCCATCTTCTCTTTTACCTTTAACAAATTTAGCTGCCCTATACTGGATTCTTTCTAAGGAATTTATCTGATATATTCTATAGGGATCCCAACATGTAGTTCATATTATGATGAAGGATCGGTGAAGCGTAGAAAAATTCTCTCCGACACCGGGATTCGAACTCGGGTTTTCAGCTCTACGTGCAGCGATGTACCGAAGTACATATGATATTTCCATGCAGGAATTCTGCGTTATCATATGATGAAGGATCGGTGGAGCGAATCCCGGTTCCGGAGAGAATTTTTCTCCGCTCCACCGATCCTTCATCATATTAAGTTAATTACTCAATAGAGTAATGCTTACTGAAATAAACTATCGAAAAATCGAAAGAGAATTGGGAGGAAAAATTTTAAAAGTACTCAAAACGAGTCCTTGCAAGGGGTTGGGGGCTGTACAAAACTAAATATGTGAGCTCCAAGCCTATTGGCCACTACGCTGCTCCACTGAAGGAACTCTACAAAATTTTGAAGGGGAAGCCGAAATTGGACGTAACCTCTTAGGTACCACATACGCGAGGGGGACTGAGATTTGATCAAGTGATCACGGAACAGGAAGAGGAAGAGCTGGCTGGTGTTTGCCGTTAGGATGGCAAGATGCTGTCATCTGTTGTTCGATGACAAAGCATGTGAAGGCCGTCGGAATAAGCGCCGTGAAATCTAAATCTGCAATTTGAGAGGTCCCTGTCCTTTCAATTTGCGACTAATTGAGTGACCTCGTATATTTAATAGACAATTTATAGGTTCTGAACTAGGGCATACGTCGTTTATAATAAATGGGAATATATATGGGGAAGGGCATATAGGTCCGTGGGCCATTTCTTATAGGGCTCATCCCGACATTTGTCTTACGCCTGAGGAAAACCACGGAATACCTTAGGCAGGATGAGTTGTCTCATATAAGAGACCAGCCAATTTGGCTATTATGTAGGAGGTGATTGTTGTCATGAGCCTTGTTGATTTGTCTCAATTTCGAGACCAGCCATTTGGCTATATGATGGCTCAATTGCGAAGAGGGGGGAGAGATGTAATTGTTAATTAATTTAGAGTTAATTAGGGAGATTCATGGGGATATGAGTGCAGGTCCGTGGCCCATTTCTTTTAGTGAAATAAACTATTTACATGGGTTAATTAAATACAATAGGAGTTCATAAGAGGTACATAGCTAATTACTTACAGTTAGTGCATTATACTGGTTAACCATTTATAAATACTGTTGCCATTCTCGTGTGTTAATGATAGAGAACATGATATGTGGCTTGATGTATCGTCGCTAAATACCCGACGACCAAGACACGAAATACAGCAACGCACTCTGCATACCCCTGGTTCAATCACGATTCAGCGCGGCAGGTATTCCATACCGAAACTGCTATTACACGCCTGGGGACGTGCCTCCCAGGACTCGAAGCCGGTACATTTCATCTGGGAGTCTGGGTCTGCATATCCCATGAGAATGGCATCAAATGTGGGCAGGGACATGAAATTCACAAATTTAAATGTCTCCCTGCAGGGAATTACAGCGATTTTTAATCTCTCGCTGCGCAAAATGTAAAGAGAAATTATTTGTATTCACGTAAAGTTAAAAAAAAATGGAAACAGCGCTGAAGGCTAGCTGTGATCTAAAGTAATGCATTAGTATAAAATTAGATCGACTTCTAGATGTTCACGGGAATACACGTTCTTAAAATTTGTGATGCCGAAAGAAAGCTTTTGGGCGTGCGAACTGTGTTTTGCTCGTTCCTGTATAACTCTATTTGTACATCGATTTCTCTTGAATTATTGGACAGGTTTTGGGTATTCAGTATAAGCTACAGGGTGAGCCGTAAGGAATGTCTTTAATTTCAGGTGATCATTTTTTGGGGTATTTCAAATAAAAAAAAATGTTTAATATAATTTAGCCCGTTTTTGTTTTCTTTTCGATATAAAAATTATTTTATAGGAAACATTTCACAACGTGTTTTGGGAAAGTCATTGATTTAATTTCAATATTCTCAACCAATTTAAGAGAGCAGAGTTTTATAATGATTATTACACTTTTACTACGTCACACTACTTTCGACCAATAAAGCGGTACGAAAGGACGTCTTTCAACCAATCATGGCTGCTTATCGCACAATTTTATCGCGTCCCTAGCATTTGTTTAATTTTATCGCGTCCCTAGCATTTGTTTCTTTGTTTGCCAACATTTGAAACTGCGCTGGTCTGGACGTCAAAAAATGTATATATATATATAAAATTACAAACCACTCCAGTTGATGCACAGCAGTTTCAAATATGACTCGCATTGGCATTCAAGAACAAGAATTAATAAAAATCACTGATCATACGTATGCATCTTCTGAAATCCGATTTACAAATAAATGAAGAGCACCATTCGGAAATCCTGAATAAGTTGAATACACCATGTACGCCTAAATCAACGAGTTCCACTTCTATTACGCACTCGTCCAATATAACATCAATTGAACCACCAACCACATTCAAATTTGAAAATTGTACATTCAGTAATTATTCCTTTTAAAATTATTCATTCGGAAATTCTGAATAAGTTGAATACACCATGTAGGCCTAAATCAACGAGTTCCACTTCTATTACGCACACGTCCAATATAACATCAATTGAACCACCAACCACATTCAAATTTGAACATTGTACATTCAATAATTATTCCTTTTAAAATTATTCATGTTTATTTTTTTATGTCATCGTCGTTAATTAAAACTTTTCTAACACTTGTGTATATTAGTTAGGTTATGTTATAGCTTCTGCTATATGATATGGATAGTCACGTATCAGAGATTGTTTAATATTAAGATTTATTGAAAATGATCTATCAAGTGACGTTGATTACTGGGATTCGGATAATTGAAGTGGAATGCAACTGTCTTAATAAAAATTAAATTGAATCAACAAAGCCCTCTTGACTAGTAACATTGCCATCGTGTATACTGTAGTTCGAAAACTTCTCGACGAGAAGGCATTGCTCACTACTGCCATCTAGCATGCATCTAGCGTAATATTTGTAATGTTGAGATGGTACAATAATACATTTGAAGACAGTTGTATTTTCGTAAGTCAATTAATATTTTATTGTATTGGAGTACTTCGTTACTTCTAATCTTTATATACTTTCCTCTAATCGTGTAATAGTCAATTAAATCCCACTCGAGTTTTAATTTTCTCTAGATAAATCAAAACGTCTAGTGAGATTACTGTTGATTATTACACTTTTACTACGTCACACTACTTTCGACCAATAAAACGGTACGAAAGGACGTCTTTCAACCAATCATGGCTGCTTATCGCACAATTTTATCGCGTCCCTAGCATTTGTTTAATTTTATCGCGTCCCTAGCATTTGTTTATTTTTATCACTACCCTAGCATTTGTTTCTTTGTTTGCCAACATTTCAAACTGCACTGGTCTGGACGTCAAAAAACAGAAAATTACAAACCATTCCAGTCGATGCACAGCACTTTCAAATATGACTCGCATTGGCATTCAAGAACAAGAATTAATAAAGATCACTGGTCATATATGAAGAGCACCATTCGGAAATCCTGAATAAGTTGAGGGATACACCATGTACATCAACGAGTTCACTTCTTTTACGCATACGTCCAATATAGCATCAACTGAACACCTACCACTAAAACATTCAAATTTGAAAATTGTACTTTCAATAATTGTTTCTTTTAAAATTATTCATGTTTATTTTTTATTTCATCATCGTTAATTAAAACGTTTGTTTATTTCATCATTCCTAATTAAAACTTTTCTAACACTTGTTTATATTATTTAGGTTATGTTTGTTATAGCTTCTGCTATATGATATTAGGGATAGTCACGTATCAGAGATTGTTTAATACTAAGATTTATTGAAAATCATCTGTCAAGTGACGTTGATTACTGGGATCCGGGTGATTGAAGTGAAATGCAAATGTTTTAATAAAAATGAAACTGAATCAAGAAAGCCTTTTTGACTAGTAACAGTCCACAGAGTTCAATGATGATTCCATAGTTGGCACAACTGATACCGGTAACAAGAAAACATTATCATAAAACACTACTGCCATCTAGCGTAATGTTGAGATGGTACAATAATACATTTGAAGACAGTTGTATTTTCGTAAGCCAATTAACATTTTATTCTATTGGAGTACTTTGTTACTTCTAATGTTTGTATACTTTCCTCTAATCGTGTAATAGTCAATTAAATCCCACTCGAGTTTTGATTTTCTCTAGATAAATCAAAACCTCTAGTGAGATTACTGTTGATAATTACTTGATGAAAGAATTTTAGTTATTAATTTCAGGGGGTTATTCTTTGAAATATTTCGAACAAAAAATGTTTAATACAATTTTGCTTGTTTTTGCTTCCTTATAGAGAAAAAATTGTTTTATATGAAACATTTTATAGCGTGTTTTGGGAAAGTCATTGGTTTAATTTCCAATATGCTCAATACATTTAAGAGAGCAGTGTATTGCAATAATAAATGATTGAAAGAATTTTAGTTTTGCCATTTAAATGCGCAGAACTTTGATCAGAAGAAATGTAACGTTTCGTTCTGAAAAATAAATTTTGAAACGTTACATTTGTCCAGATCAATTTCTGTACATTTGAAAGATAAAATTATTCCTCAGGATATTCAAATAGTCCATATGATTCATTGTGTGTTCTATATATTCCATTTTTCCGACTCCAGCTAACGAAAAGCAACCCCATAACATGACATTGCCATCACCATGTTTTACTGTTGGTCTAAAGTTTTTAGGATTGAGTTCCTCACTCGGTTTCCGCCAAACGTATCTGTAGTGTTCGGGAAAAGTGGCAAAAGTCAAAAATGTTAATTTTACAGGAGAAGGAAAAACACTGTCTTCACACTGGTTTATGTCGATTTGATTTTCTTCTGTATGAATTATTGTAATGGGAGAAATACTTATATATCTTTTCCCAAGCGAGCAGATGTTCTGTAAGTTGTCAATAAATTAATAAAAAATGTTTGTGGAAACTGACTTATGCCACTTTTCCCAAACATTGCAGATATCTTCTTCCATCCGATGCAAACATGTTAACTTGCTTTCATCTGCAAATATTACACTTCGCCACCAATTACATAGTACTTTACGTGTTTTCTTGGAAATTCGAGTCTTTCCCCGCTCTATTTATTTCACTAATAAACGGCTAACCACTCTTTCGATGTATCCGGCTTTCCTTATACAGGGTGTTTCTGAGGTGATGTTACAAACTTTCAGGGATGATGGCGAAGGGCACATGTATCAATTTGAGATAAGGAACCCTGGTCCGGAAATGACTGAGTCGAAAATTACAAGCAAAAATAATTGTGTGGAAATGGAATTGTAATTTGGCACCACGTGCCTCCTTCCCTTAACCTTTCGAACAGTCGTCGATAGATGGTATGTGTCGGATGTCTCCTACGTGGGTACTTGTCCCTATACAATCTGTGAGCTTGTCTACTGCTCCCATTCGCTCATCCGTATTCGAAAATCAGGTCTGCTTATTCCGCTCTCGTGTACTCCTCCATTTCACTAGGACTGATCGACTGGACACTGCAACTTGTACACATACACTGCTGTCTACAGACGTGCATATCAGGACCGACCATGTCCGTTACACATTACGCTATCTGCATTCCTTTATTGTAGTTTCCTGTCCCCACCCCTCAGACAGCGCACTGAATGGAATACTGTAAGTAGACAACGTAAACAACGTCAGATGAATACAGTATGTGTAAGATGTACAGATAAATACACATAAATAAGGTGTACAGAGGAATAAAATTATTTCATTTCCACAGAACTATTTTTGCTTGTAACTTTCGACTCGGTCATTTCCGGACCAGGGTTCCTTATCTCAAATTGATACATGTGCCCTTCGCCATCATCCCCGAAAGTTTGTAACACCACCTCGGAAACATCCTGTATGTCCCTGCACAGCTTTAGGATGCACAGACTTTCCTGGCTCAGCGGTTAGTTTCGGTGCACTCAGTTTTGGTTCTACCTTTACTTTCCTGATGAGAATACTTTTTTTCTCTTCTAGTAAGAAGAGGTATAGAATCTATTCTGTCTTCTTTTCCATAGCGTCTTATTATATCATGGACTGTACTTTTACACATTTCCAACATCTGCCCATTTTATATTCCAGAGCGACCTTTTGCGTGATGAAAAATCACAAGCGGCGTCCCATTTTAGTGCTGTGTGTACAATATTGCCACCGACCTTACAGGAATTGAACACAGCAATAGAGGACAGGCAAGACAAGCACTCCTACCCCTTCTCCTAGTAGATTCGGCATGTAAACAAAGGAAGAAACAATCAGATTTCATAATTATAATTTGTACTGTTTCATCGTTTAATAAGAAACAAATATATTGTTCACTAATTATTTAATTGTTATTTCAGGTGACTGATCATAGACGTGATTCTGCATCAGGTAAATAATTATACAAATTTTAAAAACTACTCGTAACTTTGTAAATTTCAGTTTTATAATGAATGTATATGATTACATGATTTTGTTCAATTTTAGAGTAAATTATCTGTGAGTTTTTAAAGTATATGAAGAGTTCGCGGGAAAAACGATGAATGTCACAGTTTTGTTAAGGTTGATGTCATTATCTAATTCAATGGATCACTACGAAATTTAATGTTGTTCTTATGAAAAATGGTAAAAAGGAGAATTATCACCACGAATACAGTAATCCTTTCCTTTATTTTCTATAGAAACAGCACTACATCTTGCAGTTATAGACTCAATTAGATCATTATCTAATCCTTAACAGAAATGTGACATTCATCGTTTTTCCCGCGAACTCTTCATATGTAAAAGTGTATTGCGATACATCCATTATAACAGAATCAAGGAAACAGTTACGCACTTAACGCATGTGTATTGCATACTACTTTTGGGACGATCGTCATTTAAATAAATTTGTTTTTAATACATATACATACATATTACATAAGTTTGTTTGATAAGTAAAAATTTCTCCTATAAGAAAGTTTGAACACCGTTGCCAAGGTAATATGTAGGTTATTCTGTTTCAGTGTAAACAGTGACTGTTGTTAGTTTTGTAATCATTTAATGATTATGACAAAAGAGTTGGTTGAGGATTTAGTGGATGAAGGGATTGAAGAATCATGGAGGATCGGTTGCGCTAAGTTAATATCGGAAAAGTTTAAAAAAAGATATGAAAATATTGTGTATTTTTCTAAATAAAGGCTTCATTTGTTTCTACTTACCGCACTCTAATGCTGTAAGTAGTTATAACGGCACTGTGATTTCTTTTGTTTGTATAGCAACCAGAGAACTTGCGATATTGTCAACTTACGAAGGATGTAAACAACAATGGTAAACAGGGAAAAAAAGTCATGATCGTCCAAAAATTATTTAGATTTTATATAAATTTCCCATTACTAAAAATATGCCATTAGGAAAGTCCGGGATAACAGAGAGGGTTTGGAATTGAACGGGTTACATCAGCTGCTTGTCTATGCGGATGACGTGAATATGTTAGGAGAAAATCCACAAACGATTAGGGAAAACACGGGAATTTTACTTGAAGCAAGTAAAGCGATAGGTTCGGAAGTAAATTCCGAAAAGACAAAGTATATGATTATGTCTCGTGACCAGAATATTGTACGAAATGGAAATATAAAAATTAGAAATTTATCTTTTGAAGAGGTGGAGAAGTTCAAATATCTTGGAGCAAGAGTAACAAATATAAATGACACTCGGGAGGAAATTAAACATAGAATAAATATGGAAAATGCGTGTTATTATTCGGTTGAGAAGCTTTTATCATCCAGTCTGCTGTGAAAAAATCTGAAAGTTAGAATTTACAAAACAGTTATATTACCGGTTGTTCTTTATGGTTGTGAAACTTGGACTCTCACTTTGAGAGAGGAACATAGGTTAAGGGTGTTTGAGAATAAGGTGCCTAGGAAAATATTTGGGGCTAAGAGGGATGAAGTTACAGGAGAATGGAGAAAGTTACACAACACAGAACTGCACGCATTGTATTCTTCACCTGACATAATTAGGAACATTAAATCCAGACGTTTGAGATGGGCAGGGCATGTAGCACGTATGGGCGAATCCAGAAATGCATATAGAGTGTTAGTTGGGAGGCAGGAGGGAAAAGAACCTTTAGCGAGCCGAGACGTAGATGGGAAGATAATATTAAAATGTATTTGAGGGAGGTGGGATATGATGGTAGAGACTGGATTGATCTTGCTCAGGATAGGGACAGATGGCGGGCATATGTGAGGGCTGCAATGAACCTCCGGGTTCCTTAAAAGCCAGTAAGTAAGTATAAATTTCCCTCTTTCTTCGGCGTGCTTCAACATAAATTTCTTCGAAATTGGCAACACTGTCATTATGGCGCATTGCGAGGTAGACCTTCCGTGTTTTCTTAGCCTAGATTCCTAGACGTATGAGATCAGAAATTTTACATTAATGGAGATTAGAAAATTCTTCCACAAATTACTTAATACATAAGCAACCAACTACTAAGAGATTGAAGAGTCACCGCTGCCCAATAATGCTACACACATTAACAGTGAAAAATAGGAAGTTTTCTCGTTTCGAATTTTTTATATTTTCCTGACATAATTATATTCTTATGTTCTCTTTTTTTAACTTTTTAATGACGATGCTGAAGGTGAACTACATTATTAAGGGCCCCGTACGTATATAGCAGTCACATCTAGTATTCTCGGAAAAAGACAAGTTCCTGCTGAAATATTTACACTTGCTCCAATTTGATCTCGTTGGTGTCACGTCATCCCGCTCTGAGTGACGTGGGACACAGCGCTCCGGCTCCTTTATGTTGCTGCATATTTAAGTAACAATTCCTTCAAGTGAAATTGAATCTTAGACTAGGCACTCGCGGCTCTAACGCACATTTCAGGGATCTCGACTCTGTCTGCTAGCTTAGGTCCAAACACAGCCCTTTATACTGGTTTTCACACCGTTGGTATTAGTCCCAGTTGCTGGTACAAATACTATTTTTTTCTACTCATTCTGTTTATTTTGTACAGGGACATCATTTAATTTTTACTTCAATTTTTATTGTACCTGAGTTTTTTTAATGTACTTCACTTCCACCCCTTCTACTAATGAAGTTCAACCGTCCTCCACACAGATCCAAGACCGCATATATACTCCTAGTAGCCTTACGGTCATAGTAAATAATAATAATAATAATAATAATAATAATAATAATAATAATAATAATGATTTATTTTAGCTGGCAGAGTTAAGGCCGTAAGGCCTTCTCTTCCACTCAACCAGCAAAAAGTGTATATACATATGCATGAACTTACAAAGAATCCAACAATTTGATTTAGATGGGAGTTAAATGTATACAAAAGTTATTTACAAATTAAACAACAAAATACTATGAACTATTAATTAAACACTGAAATAAACTGTGTAGCAGAATTAAACTAAAATACATAGAATGTTAATATATTTCAAATAATATTAGATAATAGAAAGAGATTATTACGAGACAATTAAAATACAGCACAATCAGGATGATGTCTAAAGAAAAAAGTAACAATGTAGTCAGTGATAGTTTAAATCAGTATGATTGGAGTGAAATGCTAATAAGGTTATCTCTTAAGCTGTTCTTGAAGGTGTTTATTGTCTTGCAGCCCCTAATACTTTGTGACAAGGAATTCCATTGACGCGAGGTGGATATTGTAAAAGATGATGAATAACAAGATGTTCTATGAAGAGGTATACTTAGCGTGCCACAGATAAGTGATCTGGTATTTACGTCGTGGTTAGAGTATAGATAAGAGAAACGAGACGAAAGGTAAGTACGTTCCAAAAATATGTTCGCGTTTTACAGTGACGAAAGAGCTTTCAATATTGAACCATTTTCGCACAGGTACTGTCGTCCATTTGCCTACGTCGCATCCCGGTTCCCCCCCCCCCCCAGCAGGTGGCTGGGTTGTCTTAGCTCTTTTCTGAGAACAATAATTTCTGTTAGGAATTGGATGTCTACGTGATATTATACAACTGTTAAAAATAACTTAAATAAAAGGGCCTCGTTAAGTAATTAACTGTCACGTGATTCCCACCCTTTCTACGACCCTACGATATAACCACTTGGACGGACAGTAGATAGCATGTCTGAGTAATTTTATCTTTTCGGATCGGGCAGAAGTGAAGATTGAATTTACAGTGCGTAAGGTACTCTTCTATAGAGTAGGTACAGAATTATTTCAACATGAGTTACTAGTACGAAGGCTGAAAATGGTAATTGGAATTACATAAATTAGAACTGAAGCCTGTATCGAAATGAACGGCCACCATTTTAAAAATGTGTTTAAATATCCATATTATGATTATTTTTCAATTTAACTTCATTCTTTATATTGTACGCCAATGTGCTGTAGACAGTATAATATACACTGCATAATGAATACGTCCACATGGACAGCTCAGTTCGTGAGTAAAAACACTCATTGTTAATACTGTACTGTATTTTGATTAAACAAAAACCTAATGAAAATTATCAAACTCAAAATCGCGATATTTCCTAGTTAACGTAAATGGATGAACTACTGTTCTTCCCTCCTATACCTAGTAAAGTGATTTGTTTGTACATTACGCCAGTATCATCGAACTCCAGTTGTGGAAGGGAGTAGCAAACTGCGTTGATCCAAAGGTATAGCAAGGTTAATATTAAAAATGTTAGTAAAAATAAAATGATGTCCCTGTATTTTTATGCTCGACCATGCCGAAATGTAGTAATTATACACCTGGTGGCAGCCCTTTAATGGACCTCATTAAAGTACACCTATTCATTAAAGTTCAGGTGTTCCACCAATCAGAAAACACCATTGTAGCAATATGAAAGCGCAAGAATCGATTATTCTCGGATATGCAATCGAAAGACAACTAGTTCTGTTACTATAATAATTAGCGTTAATTGTAAATAATATTCAAATACATACAATTTGTCATCTCGTTTTTCAATGTCTAATTCAATTTCAAGGTTATATCAAGATTAATGTTTATTTTACTCTTTAGATTATATCAAGATCAATGTCGACATTTGTTTCTCGGAAAAAATCAATACTTTCGCGTGTGCGCACATCTCACAATTTACGAGGTATTGCACAAGCTCAGTTCCGCTCCTCAGTCAGATAAGAATAACATGAATACTTCTGAATAATTTCAGGTTAGAAATATGGTCGAGCATAAAAAGTCGTATGAAACTTGACTATAATGGTAATTAAGATGCTCGTATGAAAATTATGAAACTCGCTTGCGCTCGCTTCATAAACATACTTGCGTCTTAATTACTACCATAATAGGTTCGTTGCATAATGTACTATTATGTTTCTAGTTTTTCTCCTTTTATTTTTTATAATACTTCTTTGTTTCTACATTTTTGTTTCTACTGCTTATGATTTTACACTTTAGTCATCTTAATTTCTTTGCTACTATTTCAAATTTGTCACAATTTTCTACTTTTTCGTATATTTGTGTTTTCCTTCTACTTACGTTTATCCTACGTCTTCTTTATTCTACGCTATCATATGCTTCTTTCCTTCATTGTCTTTTTCTCCTCACCTGACGCTTCATCTTTCGATTTTCCTCTTTGTTGTTATTCTTCTCTTTTGCTTCTGTATTATTGTGAATATTATTTTGTCTACGTCTTCTTCTTAGTCTGCGTCCGCTTTTCTTTTTCTTTTTCTTCTATGTACTTCTATTGTTCTTTAATTTTTTCATGTTCCTATTCCCCTATTTTTTCTTTATTTTAGTCTTTTGCTTATCATCGTTATCATTATAATACACTTAATTTAGCCCTCCTTTCTGTTTCTTTTTTATTACTATCATTATCGTAATTATCTTTTATAACAAAACGAGCGCTGATAGTTTCCGGTAATTTAATTGAGCTTAACGAATGTTTGTTGAAATGATAATTATTTCGAAACTGGAGGTCGAGAAATAATTATCTAATAACAGCAAACATGAGTTTAAAAGCGTAATTAAATTAGCTAAGGCTAACTATTATCACGAATTGTATTCGATAAGATAATCCCAATGCGAACAACTGTAATTCTGAACAACTAAACATTCGAGGTGATAATAAGATCCAGAAAAACTGTCGAATCGAAGCAGAGATGATAAGAATAAAAGGATCCTTGAAATAAAAACAACTGAATATTTGAGGTTATAACAACACTTTATTTTGAACTCTTTTATCATTGCTTATTTATAATTTTCAACGTGTTTAATTTTATCGTAAACATGTTTACTTATAATAATTAATTATGCAATTATTGTAGTTAATTATTGTTGTATGCTGAGACTGTAAGTCTGACGTAATTGCTTGATTGCTGATAAAGAAACAGAGACGATACAAATGAAACAAATGAACATAAGAGGAAATAATTATCACTCATTAATTTTGAGCACCATGCTTTTAACCACAGTCTAATGTATACAGTCACGAAACTTGAGTTGTGAGGGTGCTAGAAACAATTGACTGTGCCGGTACTATTTCGCATTGACTGTAATGAGGTGATATTAGCGATCCTATGGCAAGCAACTATCTATGGATGCATATTTACTACGTATTGATCTTCGTGACTGTAGCCTATATATATACTAGACTGTGCTTTTAACTATCAGTGTAATTCGATTCTCATTGGTCACACTAGCGTCAATGAGCTCGTTCATTGGCTGAGAAACATTCGCGTGGGATTATCTGCAGCAATGTCGCGAGATGTCTGATATCTGCCGATAAATCTAAAATTCGATCACAAAATGCTAATAATTGTATATTTACGAATACTTAACCTATTCAGGCATTGTGAAGTTGAAATAGATGAATATCGATTACTGCAATCAAGAAATTCGATGTTATTATTCAGTAATGCCAATTGCGAAAAGCGAAATACAGGTGTAACAATGTTAATTACATGTACTACACTTTTCTCTTGTTATTATAACATAAATACATTTTAATTATGTGCTGAAATCATGATTTAATTAAAAATTTTATAATATAATTACAGGAACCTGATTAATACATTAATTAAATGAATTGTTGAAAACGCATTTATCAAATCTGAATGAAGGAATGTAATTTTTTGAGATAGCCTACAATGGATATGGAATTAGAAGATGAAGATGTAGATGTGGAAGTAGAATTTCTCACTTTATTTAGTACTTCATCGTTACATTACACACTACGCCAGAACTAAGAACTGTGTAATATATGTGGGGACAGCTATATAGCAATGCTTATTTACGCGAGACATGTTGCTACACAGTGAAGCCATCTCTGTACAGATAATTAAAACACGAATTTTATTACGCCATACGGAAGACAGTTTGATCAAAGACCTTGTATATATTATACAAGGTCTTTGGGTTTGATATGCGATGATGTTACATAAATTTGAACATCTTTCTATTAATTGTTTCATTTCATTCACAAAATACAAATTTTATAGGCTAGCATTATAAGTTACCTGTGGGCGCAGGAAAAATGTTAGCTGTGCCTTATTTCGACCGTTACTCAGTGCTACAGGAAAGCATTTTTATAGCTCGACAAACGCATTCTCGCTGTAGTGTGTAACGGAACTAAAACTGCATCTACACAGTTCAATATTCCAATCGCGTATGCGTGCAATCTGGGAAGAATATTGAAAGAATCAAGTTTAAAACGTACTACGTTCAATTAAGATGCATGAAGATTTTATGTCTACATGGTGCGCCATTTTGAACGTCGTCTTCACTGCGTAAATATATTAATTAATATTAAATATCAATCTTGCATTCATTGCTTTAAAGTTGAAAGAAAAGTTTAACCGTGTAGTTGCATCTTAATGTATTCATGATCATCAATTTACGGGGAAACAGTTGGCGACAACGACTAAACAAAAGAACGACCATGCGATAAATTGATAGCGATAAATCTAGCTGCAAAAATTATCGCAAAGTGTGACTGTGATCGGTTGGAATTGAAAATTTCATTACACTTCATTGGTCGAAAATGGAATGACGTAATATAACGAAATAGTCGTATTAATCTTTTTATATAGACTACCGCTTTCCATTTATTTATCTACTCCTGATACTTTTTCTGCATCTACTTACTATATTTATATCTATCTGTTTTCTCTTATTCTTCTCTACTGTTGTATTTCTTTTCCATCTGCTCTGTAGTTCTTTTTTTTCTTTTCCTTTCCCTGCCTGCGTCAAAGTCTCGAATCTCGACATGCCTGCCAACCTAACACTGAGATTTGTAAGTCATGTAACGTTCGCTTTTTCACATGAGAATTAAGGCGGGATGAGTATGCACGGTATTGTGATGTATCAAGTCCGTAGTGAGACTTATTTCGAGTATGTGGAAAAAGGAAGATGTACAACGTGCGACATTCTCTAGGGGTGCCAGCCCTTAACTTTATTCATCTCACATCTCCTGGCATTGTTTCCTTTTTTTCTTGTCTCCACATACTTCATCTCACGTCCTTCCGTCTGCCGAGGGCTTCACACTCTCACCCAGAACCCATTGCTCATACTGTCTCCTTAGCCCAGTCTCTCCGCCTGCTCTCTGCCCTCTTCCATTCCTCACCGGCCCGTCTGTCTGTCTGTCTGTCCGTCTGTCGTGTATCACCCGTCATCACAGATACATACCCGGAATTTCAACAAGAACGCCAACTATGCGCCACTTCCCAGTTTTAAACGGGTCCTCAATTGTCTCTGTGCACAGAGGAGTAAGTACAAAGAGCTTGAAAAGCTGTCTGTCTGTCTGTTCACGACAAATCGTGTTACACAAACTGTTATTGTACAGAGTGATTTATATAGAACTGACACATTTCTTTCTTTAATTATTTCGTTGGAAATTCATTCAGTGACCCAATTTTAGCACCAAATTAAGCAGAATGTTCTGGAGTTTCGAGTCCTTGTCACTAGATGCGCAGATGTTTATGTTTTATTCCTATTATTGGCAGCACTGACCCAATTTTAGCACCAAAATAAGCAGAATGTTCTGGAGTTTCGATTCCTTGTCACTAGATGCGCAGATGTATATGTTTTATTCCTATTGTTGGCAGCTGTTTTCGACATTTTGTGTCCACGTGAAAATGCAGTACACATTAAATCAACGGCTCTTCCTTGTGAAGCAATACTGGATTACGAATTCATTTACAGCTACTCAAAGGGCATACCAGAGAGAATTTGGTGTTCGCAATCCTCCCAAAAGAAACACAAAACTGGGACTGATAAACAAATTGGAAACAACTGGATCTCTGGTGAGTGAAAAGGGCAAGCATCGTTCATCTAGGCTTCCCACGGTTGTTGTTGACGTAAGAGCACGACTGGAGCAGTCACCCAAAAAATCATTAAGACGTTTGTCGCAGGAGACAGAGTACACCTACTCAATGTGTCAGAGAGCTGCGAAAAGTGCAAGTCTAAAACCAAGTTTCTTTGACGACCGAATAATTACCAGGAACCTGTGGCCACCGAGATCTCCGGATTTGACAACGCCGGACTTCTTTCTATGGGGTTACTTAAAAGACAGGGTTTACGCCACACGTCCCCAGACATTGGACGATCTGAAGCACAACATCACACAGGAGATTCAAGCTATTGACAACAGAGTCCTCCAACGAGTGGCCAGTAACATGGAACGACGTGTTGAGTTGTGCCTTATGCAGGATGGAGGACATTTTCAACATTTGCTATAGAGGTAAATAATCTCCCAAAATTACTCTACATTTTAGGTATAATATGTTGTCGCTAGCACAATTCGTTTTGAAACAATTAATGAAAGAAATGTATCAGTTATATATAAATCACTCTGTAGAAATGTGAAAAATTAGTCATCCCAGAGTTAAAAGTAAAATTGTTCAAACCTGAAATTGAATGCAATAACAGATAATAAAATGGAAGCGTTTTGTGAAAGCACGTAATAGGCTTATTTTGGAGTTTTCTTTTTTACTTTCACTTAATTCTCGGATTCTTACTTAGCAGTATCCAAATAAAACTACATGCCTGTTTCCCCTTGATTTTCTTATAACATCGGTTTTCTGTAACTTTAATATAAAGTGGGACATTTTCAGGGAACTATTTTTAAAGTGCGATAAAACTTCAAGAGGGAATCAAACTTACTTACTGGCTTTTAAGGAACCCGGAGGTTCATTGCCGCCCTCACATAAGCCCGCCATCGGTCCCTATCCTGAGCAAGATTAATGCAGTCTCTATCGTCATATCCCACCTCCCTCAAATCCATTTTAATATTATCTTCCCATCTACGTCTCGGCCTCCCCAAAGGTCTTTTTCCCTCCGGCCTCTCAACTAACACTCTATATGCATTTCTGCATTCGCCCATACGTGCTACATGCCCTGGCCATCTCAAACGTCTGGATTTAATGTTCCTAATTATGTCAGGTGAAGAATACAATGCGTGCAGTTCTGTGCCGTGTAACTTTCTCCATTCTCCTGTAACTTCATCCCTCTTAGCCCCAAATATTTTCCTAAACACCTTATTCTCAAACACCCTTAACCTATGTTCCTCTCTCAAAGTGAGAGTCCAAGTTTCACAGCCATAAAGAACAACCGGTAATATAACTGTTTTATAAATTCTAACTTTCACATTTTTTGACAGCGGACTGGATGATAAAAGCTTCTCAACCGAATAATAACAGGCATTTCCCATATTTATTCTGTGTTTAATTTCCTCCCGAGTATCATTTATATTTGTTACTGTTGCTCCAAGGTATTTGAATTTTTCCACCTCTTTAAAGGATAAATTTCCAATTTTTATATTTCCATTTCGTACAATATTATTATTATTATCATTATTATTATTATAAATTATTGTTAGTATTAATTATTTGTATTAATTATTGGTATTGTTAAGTGTATTTTTAATCAACAAGTTTATTATTGTCATTATTGAGTGTAATTAGTTACCACTGCCACTGGGTATATACCCATTGCAGTGTGAATAAATACATACATACAATATTCTCGTCACGAGACATAATCATATACTTTGTCTTTTCGGGATTTACTTCCAAACCTATCGCTTTACTTCCTTCAAGTAGAATTCCCGTGTTTTCCCTAATCGTTTGTGGATTTTCTCCTAACATATTCACGTCATCCGCATAGACAAGCAGCTGATGTAACCCACATATATACCATTTTAAACAATCCAATGGTTGAATAATTTCAATGAAAAAATTGTTCCCGGGCCGAGTATTGAACCCGCGACTTTTGACTGAGCGCGCCAACGTTGTACCGACTGAGAGACGTTCAGTTGGGTGCTCTTACTCAATTCTATAACCTAGTGTATAAAGTGAATATGTCCACAATAATGCATTATTTAAAAGACAAAATTTTCTTTAAAACGCATATGGATGTAACCACAACGAGTTTATACACATTAAATGGCATTTTACGTTTTGTTAAATTGTGAAATTAACTCTGAATATGTTCATAAAAGGGAAAATGTACGCAATTACGAGGTAATTTTGTACAGCCCAACCTTGGTAATTGCGTGCAGTGATTCATGGGAATTTAATTTTGAGGAGAAATGAATCATAAAACTACTGCGTGAAAGTGCACAACTGTTGTGCAGGTCACAATGGGAAGCCATTGACGAACGGTCACTCAGGATGTAACCGGCAGAATTTAGGTACGTTGCTGAAGAAGTTTATCATCATCATGACCATAAGCATTATCATCATTGTCATCATAAATCTTAATAAATGTTGCTTTATGACGTATTCTAAAAATAAGACAGTTGCTCAAAATTCGTTTGAAATTAATGGTGTGAAGTTACTTAGAGTAGAATCATTTAAGGATTTGGGTATTTATTTTACACACAACTTAGGTTTTAAAATGCACTTAAATCACGTGGTAATTGAGGCATATAGAAAATTAGGATTTATAATCAGAAATACAAAAGAATTAAAAATATAAATACTATTGATACTTTGTACAAAACTCTGGTTAGTAGTAAGCTAGAGTATGCGTCTGTAATATGGTCACCTCAGTTCCAGTCCCATCAGATGCAAATAGAAAGGATACAGAAAAGATTTTTAGGTTATTTATATTAAAAAAAACATCACGTGTCGTCTTATGACATACAAATTTCGTATAATCATTTACTTTTTGAATGTAATTATAAAACTTTAAAATCTCGACGATTAATAAGTAGTCAAATTCTACTCTATAAGACTGTTAACGGTATATTGAATAACTGTGATTTTCTTAAATTCCTTCACTTCAACGTAAAAAAACAGAATTACGTCACAGGCAACCTTTTGTTATTCCCATTCCCAGAACTGTTTTCTTCAAGAACTCTCCATTGTTTGTTATGTGTAATACTTACAACTCTCTGTCTTTAAACTGTGATTCTCAATTAGATTTCAGTTTAACTGTTGAAAAATTTCATACAATATTAAAAAGAATTGTATTTCCTTAGATATTTAAATTATGAATAAGTGTATTATAACGTTTTTACTCTAGTTTTTAAATAATTTTGCATCATTATATTGACATTTGGCACTATATTAACTGCAATATTATATTCTATCATCTATTACCATTATGTGTTTTCTTTCGTTTGTGTTGTTTGTTTTGTTTTTTTTTTTGTCTCTTATTATGTATTTTGTGTATATATCTGTGTAAGCCACCTGTAATTGGAAGCCTGCTTCTGTTGGTGGTGGATTTAAATAAATAAATAAATAAATAAATAAATAAATAAATAAATAAATAAATAAATAAATAAATAAATAAATAAATAAGTAAATAAATATAAATATATAAATAAAGAAATAAATAACCAATCTAATCATCATCAAGCGATAATCGTGATTCAATCACTAATCTAGGCTAGAATTCTGCTTCGGTTTAAACGTGTCTCTACAAAAGTTACTTCAAGGATTTTCCTGGCCGTATTCTGTCTCTTAATTGACAAGTTACAAAGTCTCCAATTTGGAGTTTTATTGTATTACGTAATGCTGTAACTGACGCTTTATGTAAATTAGGAATTTTTCTGCGGATTTAGATTATAGTTACCTAATCGAGGTTCAAACCTGTCTTCGAACAGTTGACTAAACAACGCCACTTCTAGCCTAATAATGTATATTTAGGCTAGTCGTTCTTCGGAGAAATTTCAGTTCTGAAAATTTAATCGTAGTCTCGCTCTTTTTTTATAATTCGAAGTAGCTACAATTTTTTGATCTGTAATTTAAGTTTTAGATTGCCTACTTACTTATGGTTTTTAGTAGTGTGCTGAGATTTAATCGATTAATCGATAAATTTCTGTTGTATCAATCGATCAATTTCAGTTGTAAGATTAATTGATCAAAAATATTTAATCTAATAACCAAGTCGATTAAAATTAATCGGTTGTAGTTGATATTAATTATTACTTTGTTAATACAACAATATTTCTCTCTCGGAAATTGCTTACTTAAAATCACAATAGCAGGCTACTGATATTTCCTAACTGTAAACCAGGTAGCGTAGGGAAAATCTTTGCACAAACACTTCAGAAAGAGATGGAGATATGAGGACAATGACTTAGTCTACCTCTATTGAAAGTCGAAACACAATGCGAAACCGTTATTAAGTTTTATGGTTTTCAAAGAAAACTTCCACCTTGTTGTCAGCTCATCTTCCTAGCATATGAAATACATACTTTTCTGGGATTCGTCCCCCTCATTCCTTATAAAATAGCCATGTCTACACTGTGTGCAAGTGAGAGCGTAACTACCTTCTTCTCTTTTTAAAATCTGGTAATTCGATTACAGTAGGGGGCAGTCTTCTGTTTCGACCGCTGTACTTTTGCAGTTGCAGTTTCTGTACTGAGTTTGTATATGAAGATTGTGTGTTTAGTTTGATAAAGAAAAAATAATCAGTTTTCTGTGGTTTGTGAAAAGTGTACGCTCCATAATATCATATGAGAATTTGAGAGGTAAACTCGATGAAACGTTTGGACTTAAGTTGAACGATCGTGGAGAAGTGCTTGACAGTTTTTTTTGTGTGTTTAGTGATACAGAAAACATTGTTACTAAACGTAGGGCGGCACTTAATTGTCCATTTCACACGTTCCATTCTTCTCCACATCCACATTTCAAATGCTTCTAGTCGCTTCTCTTCACTTAGTCGTAATGCCAATATTCTGCCCCATACAATGCTACACTCCACACAAAGCACTTCACTAGTCTCTTTCTTTGTTCTCTCCCCAGAGTTCCTCAGAAGATGCTCCCTTTTCTATTGAAAGCTTCCTTTGCCATTGCTATTCTCCTTTTGACTTCCTGGCAGCAGCTCATGTTACTGCTTATAGTACACCCCAAGTATTTGAAGCTGTCCACTTGCTCTACTGCCTCATTTAAAATCCACAATATTATCTTCTTTACTTTTCTTTTATTCCATGATCTTCGTCTTGTTGGCATTTATCTTCATTCCACATGCATATTTATTTATTTATTTTGCTAATAATTGTAACATAAAATATAATATATACAGAAAAACTTTTGCTCACCCCTGAAAGAGTAGAACTCGTGCTCAGGGGCGGATTCCTGAATTGAAACTAATAAGTATACAATACAATTTGTCTTATGTCTACTATGAAATCATAATATATAAATTTAAATTTACAATTTTTAAATTTTTATAAAATCCATACATAACTTTTTAAATTTAATACTAGAACCAGAGCGTTTAGAATAGAAAGTGTGGTAACTCGGCAAGGGTCTAATGGGACTTTTAAACCCCCTAGTGTCGCCGCGGCAACTGAGCGAAACATTGGCGTGGCAATCGTTCTAAGATTGCAGTTTTCCTCTTAATACTGTGGACAGAGCAGGTAGAACTCGTTCTGCTATGGAATTAAGAAGATATTTCTTGTGGTGTTGGGGTGATTTTTATTGTGCCGTTTATGTGAGCTAGTAGTAATAAGCCTAATTGTTTTGTTCTTGATGTAAATCCAATTATAGATACTCTATAATCTGTAAGGAAGAGACTTTCTTTTATCCATCCATAGACTAGACTATTTTTCAGAAGTGGTGTAGAGCAATTCCACGAACACAGAAAACTGTATGCTCGTTCTTATATCTGTGATATCCATTTTTCTGCGGTTTTGATTGTCTTGCAGCCCCTAATACTTTGTGATAAGGAATTCCACTGTCGCGACGTGGATACTGTAAAATATGATGAATAACCAGATGTTCTATGAAGAGTGCTCCTGAAACTGAGTACAGAAAGCAGAGCGAGCGCCGCTCTGCGACGAACCGCTGGACTAGTGGAAGTATCGTCACTTTCTCTTCTACCTGCTCTGCTAGAACTATTCGAATTGACAAGATTAGGATATTTAAATATAAATTTGTTATATATTCTTGGGCCTAAATTACTACTATGATTAAATACTGTAACAGTGTTGCATTTTGGTTCAAACAATCTTAAAGAATTCATAACTTTTGTTTCGTAACTATGAGAACACAATTCAAAATTATTTCGATTTTTATGTATGAATTTTATTAATACAATATAATAAATTTGTTTTGTGTTGAGTACATTAAAGTCTAAAAACAATTTTTGAGATGGAAAATAAACAGATTTATGAAGATATATTTTAATTATTTTCTTCTGTAATATATATATATATATATATATATATATATATATATATATATATATATACACTGGTCAAAAAAGTTAAGCATATTTCCAGTTTACCCAATAATACCTGATATTTATGTTTCTTTTGGTTTTATGTGGCACGTATTATGTTTACCAATTCAAACTCTTTCATTTGTTTTATTCTGAATCACTAGGTAACGTCCAAATCACGGCTAGTAAACAAAGCCTGTAATTCGAGCAAAGTTCAATCAGTGTCGTTTTGCTTCATAGTGCAGTAAACAAAGTCTGTAATTCGAGCAAAGTTCAATCAGTGTCGTTTTGCTTCATAGTGCTTCATAGTGCAGTACAATGGCTCGGAACACCCTTACAATGGCAGACCGCATCAAAATCATCACTTTGATGGAACAAAACATGAGACAAGTTGATATTGCTAACAGCCTTCATGTGAATCAGAGTATTGTCTCCAGAGTGTGGAGAAAGTTCCAGGAAACCCAGTCAATAGCAGATCGACCTCGCGAGGGCCGTCCACGCAAAACAACACCAGGTCAGGACCGGTATGTAAGGTTATCTGCACGTAGGAAACCTATAGCCTCAGCTACAACTCTGCGCCATGACCTGCGCGAAGCCACTGGTGTTGTAAGTAGCCAAACTGTGCGCAATAGACTTCATGACATAGGGTTGTATGCTCGAAGACCACTCAAGACTCCAGCACTCCGTCCACATCACAGGGGTGCTCGTGCAAGATGGGCTAGAGCACATGAGAATTGGACACGAGACCAATGGACCAGAACTTTATTCTCAGACGAAGTGAGAATGGGCCTACACCCTGACAACAACTCTATTCGCGTATGGAGACGAACAGGGGAACGAAATCATCCCTCAATGACAGTGGAACGTCACCAACAGTTTGGTGGTTCAACCTTGTTTTGGGCAGGTGTCATGTTTGGGCGCCGCACACCACTGGTTTCAACAGAGGGAAACATGACTGCTGCCGTGTATGAGAACAACATCCTCCAACCCATAGTAAGTGGTTTTGCAGAGACTGTAGGAGAAGGGTTCACTCTACAGGACGATAATGCTCGGCCTCATCGTGCTCATAGAGTGCAGCGGTATCTGGTAGAACATGGGATCCGAAGAATGGATTGGCCACCATGCTCACCGGATATGAACTGCATAGAGCATGCATGGAGCTTTCTCAGGAGAGCCATTTCCAATCGTCCACAACACCCATTAACGATTCAAGAACTCAGGAATGCTGCCTTGGAAGAATGGGACAATTTGCCTCAGGAGAGCTTAGATGCGTTGGTACTGAGTATGCCCCGTCGCATATAAGAGTGCCTCAGGGTTCGTGGAGGACCAACACGTTATTAAACAGGGCACTGAAAGCACCATTTCCTTTTCTTTGATGATGTACGAATTTCAACTTCCCTTATCTTTTCCGTTGTTTCCAAACAATGCAACTTTTTCATTTCATATTGAGTCCATTGTTAACAAATAGTGTATTTCTACTTTTAAGTTTATTCGGTGGAACCAAGAAACCCAATTATAATTTATCTATTTTATTTTAATTAATAAAAACCGTTATATGCCTAATTATGCTTAACTTTTTTTGACCAGTGTATATATATGCACTATAAAATCTTGATCTTTGGTAGGAAATATCTTGAAACGCATTGATATAGTAATGGTACCATATTATTCGAACTATGGAATATAACATGCAAATAAGCTATAATCCGCCCTCTAATAAATTAATAAAATGAATCGTCAAAGATACTTTATTTTCAAAATAAATTGTTACTTAACGTTTTATTTCCGTTTATAAAATATGGGATATTTCACGGTAAAGGGATAATAAATGTTGCTGTCAGAACAATTACAAACGCACACTGCATCAGAAGGAATTCAAAACCATGACCCCATGAACAACGAAGTCATGGTCAGTGCTACCAACATGATAGAATAACATTCGCAGGGGACATGCTGGGAGATTTATTGCCCTGGTTACTGCCGGTTGTCTGGAAATATCTTCGACTCGACTGCCAACAATAGCTTCTCTCGTCATGTACTTCCTGAAGGCAGAAATTTCTCTCATCTCGGGAGTTTTCTGACTTGTTAGAGATTTCAATACCGTCTGCTGCTCCATCCCCAACCCCTCCTCTTCCTTTACCCCCTCTGTGAATGTTTAGTGATTCGGAATAATGTTCTATAGACCGGGGGCGGGTTTCAATGAACCGTGTATGTACGCTCACTACTGGAATTTTGTGTCTATTAAAATTGTAAAGACGATGGGACCAATAGTTCAATACAACCCCGTGATTATCCTGCCTGATTTACTGAGCAGAATTAAATAAAACATATACCACATTTAACTTTCACTTCGTTATCTAGGATGTCGCATGAAAACACATATGAAGAGTTCGCGGGAAAAACGATGAATGTCACAGTTTTGTTAAGGTTGATGTCATTATCTAATTCAATGGATCACTGCGAAATTTAATGTTGTTCTTATGAAAAATGGTAAAAAGGAGAATTATCACCACGAATACAGTAATCCTTTCCTTTATTTTCTATAGAAACAGCACTACATCTTGCAGTTATAGACTCAATTAGATCATTATCTAATCCTTAACAGAAATGTGACATTCATCGTTTTAGTTTTCTTTACTTTTCTCAAAACTACTTTTAGGGACTTAAGTCGTTTTTGAAATTCACCATTCAATTATTGAATAGGATTCAGTCATTCTGTCAGTGGTAGTATATATTTATTCCTTAAAATTTACCTTACCTAAGAATTACACACCAAGAATAAAGACATTTGCATGAATCCTTTGTCAATTTTTTTATCGTCGTCGGCATGATTCGAACCAGGGAACCTCTGATATAATGGCGAACACTGTAACCGCTGAATTGCAAGTACGTTAAACATGCTTACAAATAAAATTCGTCCATTTCTGACGGTTATAGTCAGACTTTTCTTCCCTGCAGTCAAAATATCGTACCTATGGAACTAATAGCTGTGCTGCAACGTCTCTGCCTATAAGCTCTGCTAGCTGCTAAGATCAGTTATATATCACGTGACCTTGGATAAATGCTTCATAACCTGGAGCAGATTTAAGATTCATGTCCAGGAGAGCCATCTAGCGGTTTCCTCTCGAATTAAACGATCAATTATTCAAAAAGAGAGATGCCTTCCTTATTACCAGGGAAAGGATTTATATGTAAATACATATTTACTTATAAAGCTAATATAATTTATATTTTGCATTATCTTTATGTTTCACAATGTGTAGGGTTGAAAAATCCTACTTTTATTTTCCATATTTTTCCATATTTTAGAGTTTAGTACATATTTTCGTTAATTTCCATATATTTTCCATATTTCATATAAAACAGTCCATATTATATTAGGTTTAACAATAAAACAAAACAAAATTCCATTAACTTTTAAAAATACATTTCAACAATAGAGATTTAAACACATGTTCAGTAATCCCTTTAACATCAGAGTTATTTGAAAATTAGCAGTCCTATCAACAATGGGAAAGTAAGTTACAAAACTGTATTAATTTAATTTAAAATTTTTAACAGACTTCAGTTGTGCAGCTCAACAGTTAAATGCCAGTCAGAGTACACATAGGTTCAGTTTTGTAAATCATACTATAAAGACGGTAAATATGCCAAAAGTACGTCATTCAGTCAATTTAAAATCAAAACTAACAAGTTACATTTCAGAATTTAAAGAAGATGGTTTATCAACTGACAATAAAATATTATTTTGTAATTTGTGTCAGTGTGCAGTATCATCTACACAAAAGTTCCTGGTGCAACAACACATTACAACTAGTAAACATCAGGCCAACAAACAACTAAATTCCAAGCAGAGACAATTGTTTTTAACACAACCAACAACATCGAATGTAAGATCTGAGTTTAACATCGACCTGTGCCGTTCTCTCATCTCTGCTGATATTCCTCTCTACAAACTAAAGAATAAGGTCTTCAGGGAATTCCTTGAAAAATATACTCAACATACAATCCCGGATGAGTCAACACTTAGGAAGACGTATGCTCCATCCATCTACGATGAGACAATACAGAAGATAAGAGATGAAATTAAAGATAGTTCAATTTGGGTTTCCATTGATGAGACTCCCGACAAAGAAGGTAGACTTGTTGGTAATGTAGTTATCGGTTTGTTAAGTGAACAATATTCTGAACGAATTCTTTTACATTGTGATGTTCTAGAAAAGTGCAATAACAAAACTATAGTTAAACTGTTCAACGAAGCTATGGGTATCCTGTGGCCAAAGGGTATTATGTACGATAATGTGTTATTCTTTATTAGCGATGCTGCCCCTTATATGGTCAAAGCTGGACAAGCATTATCTGTTGTATATCCTAAATTGACTCATTTTACTTGTGTGGCGCATGCATTTCATCGTGTGGCAGAAGTGGTCAGAGACAATTTCCCTAAAGTAGATTTGTTGATTTCATCAGTGAAAAAAGTATTTCTCAAAGCTCCCAGTAGAGTTAACGTGTTGAAAGAAATGTACCCTGAAATTCCATTGCCACCAAAGCCAATTTTAACTAGATGGGGTACATGGCTAGAAGCAGTTGAATATTATGCCGAACATATAGACTCTATTAACAATGTTCTCCTTGCATTGGACTCTGAAGATGCAGTCTCAATTGATACTGCGAAAACAGTTACCTGTGACATAAGTGTGAAGAATGACTTAGCTCACATTCAGCATACATTTTCATGCATCATAAAAACGCTCAAAAGTCTCCAAAATAGGCACCTTTCACTATCTGAAAGTTTTGAAATTATAAATAGTACTGTGGAACAACTGAATCGTGGTAGAGGTAAAGTTGCAGATGCAGTAAGAGCTAAGGTGGACACTGTACTTTCAAAAAACCCTGGATATGAAGAACTACAAAAGGTTGTTGCTGTGATGAGTGGTGAATCAACAGTGAAGATTAACTTGGACTTATCCCCAGCAGACATTGTGAAATTGAATTATGTACCAGTTACTTCTTGTGACGTCGAACGCTCTTTTAGTCAGTATAAATCTATCCTCAGAGACAATAGAAGAAGATTCACTTTTCAGCACTTGAAAGAAATGTTTGTAACCTATTGTTATGGTAACAGACAATAAAAATTGTGTTTTGTTGAAACTACATTGGAAGATAAGGTACGTCCATTATATTTTTTGTTTAGTTTGATTAAAATGTACCAATATTTAACGTACATAGTCATTTTTTTATAATTTTAAGTCCATATTTAATTCCATATTTTGGTAAAAATCCATATTTAATTCCATATTTTGGTAAAAATAACTACATATATATTTACATATTTCATATATTTTTAGTCCATATAAATCCGTTCCCTGCTTATTACCCATGAATGCTGTCATTGTTACAATCAATATACCTAATAATTATGATGCAGGATTGAAGTTAATTTGCAGAACAACGTAAGTCCTGAAGATAATTAAATTTTTTACGACCTGAAGAAGAATACAAAACTATGAATTTTTATAATAAAAATATTTCTCTTACATATGAAGAGTTCGCAGGAAAAACGATGAATGTCACAGTTTTCTTAAGGTTGATGTCATTATCTAATTCAATGGATCACTGCGAAATTTAATGTTGTTCTTATGAAAAATGGTAAAAAGGAGAATTATCACCACGAATACAGTAACCCTTTCCTTTATTTTCTATAGAAACAGCACTACATCTTGCAGTTATAGACTCAATTAGATCATTATCTAATCCTTAACAGAAATGTGACATACATCGTTTTTCCCGCGAACTCTTCATATGTATTTGTGTAATTGTAAGGTACACAGAATAGATACATTGTCAATAAGGGAGGTAATTTTACTAGCAGAAAAACTTTGATATCTCCTGTAACATAACTGTAAATAATTAAGATAAAAATAAACTAGCAAAGAAGTAATAGTACAGGGACATCATTTTATTTTTACTTGCATTTTTATTGTACCTGAATTTCTGAATGTACTTCACTCCCACCCCTTCACTAATGTCCTTGCTCCCGTCAGACACACAAACTTACGGCCGCTGTTGCATTCGAAGTCTTCAAGCAGTGAAGTAAACACTGCAGTGTATAGTGTGTTTCATAAATATGATTGCGTTTTCTATAGAAGAAAGAACCTATATTAATAATATCGTACTAAAAAATTATATTCAAGAAACGATAAATTCAATTTCAGAGAATATGCTTCAAAATGTTTTTAATAATATGCGTACTGAATTGAAGCCTGCATTGTAATGAACGGCAACCATTTTCAGCAACTTGTTTAAAAATTCAGATTAGCTTTTTTTGAATTGAGGTGGCTAGAAGCAAAGGAATGCTAGTGACATTTGTAATAACATGAGTTAAGTGCATCCAGTGTAAGCAAAAGTATCTAAAATTTTAGTGGCAAAGGGATATTTTAATCGCATCACACATTAAAATTTAAATAACAAATTTCACCGATTTTACGAAAGCTTAAATATTTAAACCCCATTTTCTCAAAAGTAACTTAAGTGCACTTACAGCCCTTTAATTATGACCCCCTCAATTTAAATGCACTTTCTATATTGTATGATAACATCAATAACTAATATGCTAAATAAAGTAGACATTACATAACGAACATAGCCGCCTGAAAAGTTGAGTTTTTGAAAAAAAAAAATGTTACTACTCTACTGTATTTTGATAAATTCCGTAAAAGTGATGCTCAAACTGAAAATCGTAATATCGTATTTCCCTACAACATAAATGGATACACTACTTTTCTCTCCTCCTATAGCTAGTAAAATGATGTGTTTACATATTGCACTAGTAAGATCACACTCCTGTAATGGAAGGGGGAAACAGTGTTTCCGAGTATAGCCAGGTAAATGTTAAAAATGTTGGTAAAAATAAAGTGATGTCCCTGTACATTATGCAACGAGCCTATAATGGTAGTAATTAAGACGCAAGTATGTTTGTTTATGAAACGAGCGCAAGCGAGTTTCATAATTTTCATACGAGCTCTTAATTACCATTATAGTCAAGTTTCATACGACTTTTTATACTCGACCATATTTCTAAGTTGAAATTATTCAAAAGTAGGTCATGTTATAGTTATGTGAGTAGCGAACTGACATAAATTGTGAGATGTGCGCAGACGCGAAAGTATTGATTTTTTCCGAGGCCGAATGTCATTGACCTTGATATAACGTAGAGAATAATATTAGTCTTGATATAACCTAGAAATTGATTTAGAATTGAAAAACGAGATGACAAATTTAATTTATTTCAATATTATTTACAATTAACGCTAATTATTATAGCAACACAACATAACCTTCTGCGACAGTATTGGATTTCCAGCCTCAGTGACTTTTCGCTAATTGTCTTTCGATTGCGTATCCGAGAATAATCGATACTTGCGGTTTTATAATGGTACAAAGGTGATTTGTCATTGGCTGAACACCTGAACTTTAATGAATAGGTGTACTTTAATGAGGTGCACTAAAGGGCTACTACCAGGTGTATAATTACTACATTTCGGCATGGTCGAGGATAAAATTAAATTGAATATTTGCATTTTTATACCTTCAGGGTGAATTAAACTGTTGAATATTCGACCGTGCCCTGGAACTTATTATTTCCAACGTTTCGGAACTATGTAACGAGTCCAATAGAATATACGACCCATCTGGTCTTACCTATCTGTCCTGATGATGGAACCTATATGGCCTTGCCCAACAATGTACAATAAGAAGGAAATGTTTTGTTTTCACTGTATCTGCGTATGTATATTTTTCTAGTTTTGCAATTACTTTTGTGCCTAATAAAATAAGTACCTAAAAGTTAAGAGTGATTACAAATACCTCCTACGTATTTCAAACAGATGTGATCCTGTGGCATGGCCAGCACGATCTCCTGACTTGAATCTTTGGATTTTCCATAGAGTTTTCTCATTGAAAGAGTAGGAATTAATAAAAAGGTTTCCTATAAAAGTTGTTTGTTTTGAAGAGCTCTATCAAATAGTACCCTATTTGACCCCGACTCCCATTTGAAATTTTAAAGTGATACGCCACTGACTCTACTTCTTGTTAAGGCTGATTGAGGAAATCAAGCTCAAATGAAAGTTCACATGTGCTTTAGTTACAAATATTTTTGTCTCGAAAATTTTAATGTACTGGTTTCCGAAATAAATTACTGTTACGGGTTGTCTGAAACACCCTGTATATCTACCGAATGAACAGTATAACACGGCTCTCTATGTCAACAAACCAGCACATGAAACATGTACTGTCGGGTGGTAACCAAACTTGTCTTTGTGCCAATGGTCCATGGTCTTAGAATAAGAACAAAAAATATAAAACAGACGGCAATTAGAATCTTCGTAATTTTCAGTATAAAATAAACAACCCATATACAACATATATAAGAATAACAAACAAAATGCATAATTGTTACAATTAATAATAATGTAGGCCTATATTTCCAGTTTATCGAAAGAGATGCTCATCTAAGTTCAGAAAAGTAATATTTTTGCGCGTTAAATATTGGTTTCTACGTCACAAGACGCAAATTTTAGGTTTACGGACACAGTATACATAAAATACGCCACTCAATATGCAAAGAAGTTAGTAAATAACTGAGTAGGACGAGATTGAATATAGTAGAACAGGTTAAAGTGAAATATAATGCAATAAAATAGAATAAAATAACAATAATAATATTAATATTAATAATAATAATGATAATAATAATAATAATAATAATAATAATAATGATTTATTTTAGCTGGTAGATTTAAGGCTGTAAGGCCTTCTCTTCCACTCAACCAGCAAAATGTATACATACATATGTATGAACTTACAAGCTGCTAAGAATTCAACAATTTGATTTAGATAAAAGTTACATGTATACAAGAGTTATTTATGAATTAAGCAGCAAAATACTATGAACTATTAATTAAACAATGAAATACAAAGCTGTGTAGCAGAATTAAGCTAAAATACATAGAATGTTAATATATTTCAAATAATGTTAGATAATAGGAAGAGATTAAAGTTACACAACGCAGAGCTGCACACATTGTATTCTTCACCTGACATAATTAGGAACATTAAATCCAGACGTTTGAGATGGGCAGGGCATGTAGCACGTATGGGTGAATCCAGAAAGCTTATAGAGTGTTAGTTGGGATGCCGGAGGGAAAAAGACCTTTGGGGAGGCCAAGATGTAGATGGGAAGATAATATAAAAATGGATTTGAGGGAGGTGGGATATGATGATAGAGACTGGATTAATCTTGCTCAGGATAGGGACCAATGGCGGGCGTATGTGAGGGCGGCAATGAACCTCCGGGTTCCTTAAAGGCAGTAAGTAAGTAAGTAAATAAGTAAGATCTATATTTCCAGTTTATCGAAAGAGATGCTCATCTATGTTCAGAAAAACAGTATTTTTACCCGCAAATTGTTCGTTCTACGTCACAAGAAGCAAATTTTAGATTTACGGACACAGTATACATAAAATAGTCCACTCAATATGCAAAGAAATTCTTAAATAACTGAGTAGGACGACACTGAATAGAGTAGAACAAGTAAAAGTGAAATAGAATGCAATAAAATATAATAATAATAATAATAATAATAATAATAATAATAATAATAATAATGATTTATTTTAGCGCTCTGAGTTAAGGCCGTAAGGCAAATGTATACATACATATGTATGAACTTACAAGCTACAAAGAATACAACAATTAGATTTAGATATGAGTTACATGTATACAAGAGTTAGTTATGAATTAAGCATGCAAAATACTATGAGCTATTAATTAAAGAATGAAATACAAACTATGTAGCAAAATTAAGATAAAATACATAGAATGTTAATATATTTCAAATAATGTTAGATAATAGAAAGAGATTATTATGAGACAATTTTGAAAATACAGCGCTATCAGGATAATGTCTAAAGGAAGGAGTAACAATGTAGACAGTGATAGTTTAAGTCAGTATGATTGGAGTGAAATGGTAAAAAGGTTATCCTTTAAGCTGTTTTTAAAAGTGTTTATTGTCTTGCAGCCCCTAATACTTTGTGACAAGGAATTTCATTGTCGCGAGGTGGATACTGTAAAAGATGATGAATAACCAGATGTTCTATGAAGAATGATATACATAACGTGTCACAGATAAGTGATTTGGTATTTACGTCGTGGTTAGAGTATAGATAAGAGAAACGAGACGAAAGGTAATTTCGTGTTGAGGTGTGCAGAATTCGAAAGAGTAAAGACAAAGAGTGTAAAGTTCTGCGTTCTTTAAGTCGGAGCCACGAGAGACTTACGAAGGACGGTGATATGTGATCATATCGTCGGATGTTGCACACGTATCTGATTTACAATTCATTTTATATATCAATATGCCTGGTAAATTATTAAATAAGTATATAATAAATTTTAATCTTAAGACATATCAACTTGCAAATGTTTAAATTGTAACTTACGACAATTCTCAGCTATGATTACTCTAAAATATTTTATTACCATCATTATAACTTTAAATTTTAACATCATTGACAAATTTTAATCATTGTATATTTAATTGTAACATGAGCTATATGCAAAAATGTTCGTCCAGTTTAATTTTAAAATCCAAAGATCATCTCAATATTCATCCTGTATTATGTCATATTTTACATAAAGCTCATGAATCTCACGTATTACATATATTGTCCTCTACTCCTTGTCATTTGCATAATTTACTATTATAGTCCAGATTACATGTTTTTTGTTATATCTGAAGATGCCCTAAACGGCGAAAACGTTCATATGTTGTTATTAAATAGCAAATAAACATTTGCAAGTTGATATGTCTTAAGATTGAAATTTATTATATACTTATTTAACACGTATCTGACGCACATATTCTGAACTCGCTGTAACTTGGCTGACAATTCAGAACTTAGGTCACTTAACAAAACGTCACAATAATCGAAGTGCGGCATTACTAGGGTTTGTACAGGGACATCATTTTATTTTTACTAACATTTTTAATATTAACCTGTCTATACCTTTAGAGAACCGGAAACACCGCTTGCTCCCCCCTCCAAGATTGGAGTTCGATGATACTGGCGTAAAACACAAATCACTCTACTAGGTATAGGAAGGAAGAAAATTAGTTTATCCATTTACGTAAACTAGGAAATATCGCGATTTTGAGTTTGATAATTTTCATTAGGTTTTTCTTTAATCAAAGTACAGTACTGTATTAAGAATAAGTGTTTTTACTCACGAAGTGAGTTATCCATGCGAACGTATTCATTATGCAGTGTATACTGTCTACAGCACATTAGCGTACAATATAGAGAAAGAAGTTAAATTGAAAAATAATCATAATATGAATATTTAAACACAATTTTGAAAATGGTGGCCGTTCATTTCGATACAGGCTTCAGTTCTTTTGTGCATATTATCGCACTATATACTATTGCACCTAATTCCAATTGCCAGATTCGTCCTTCGTACTAGTAACTCATGTTGAAATAATTCTGTACCTACTATACGTACTGTAAATTCAATCTTCACTTCTGCCCGACCCGAAAATATAAAATTACTCAAGTGGTTATGCCGGAGGATTGTAGAAAGGGGGGAAATCACGTGACAGTTAATTACTTAACGAGGCCCTTTTATTTAAGTTAAATTAAACAGCTGTATAATATTACGTAAACTTCCAATTCCTAAGAGAAATTAATGTTTTCAGGAAAGAACTAAGACAGCCCAGCTATTACAGAGGGGCAAGCAGAAGCAGGTGGAGGAAATCGGGATGCGACGTAGGCAAACGGACAGTACCTGTGCAAAAATATGATTCAATATTGAAAGCTCTTTCGTCACTGGAAAACGCGAACATATTTCTGGAACGTACTATACTCAGTAACTCAGTAATGCTTACTATCTGCGGTCTTGGTTCTGTGTGGAGTTGGAACTTCCGTAGTAGAAGGGGTGGGAGTGAAGTACGTTCAAAAACTCAGGTACAATAAAAATTGAATTAAAAATAAAATTATGTCCCTGTACTAGTGTGAATGTAGTGGTATGGAACATAGCAGGTTTGATTGGTATGCAACAAAACAAAATTTAATGTGGTATACCCGTCTGGATATGACATGCGTTGCAATAGGAAGAAAATGAATAAAACACAGCGAAATGGAGTGTAAAGGAATAGAATTGACTGGATTGGAATAGAATGAAATGGAATAGAATGAATTACAATGAATGGAAGAGACTGAAATGGATTGGAATTACAGAATTAATGGTTTAGTGTTTAATTCTTTTCTCATTATTTTGTTTTCGCAGTAGGCAAGGATTTTGTGCGACCCTGTGTACCACACGGTGGCTGTAATGATCTCAGTAACACTCCGCTCCTACAATCAATCAGCTAGAAACAGACCCAAGACATTTCAAGTGTATAAATTCCAATCGGAATGCGATAGCTGTTTATCGTCCCCTTCTGAAAGGAAGAAGCTTGACTCAGAATAATATTAATATGAATGACAGGTTTCTCCACATTATTTTCTCTCCCCCTTTCTCTGTCTTTTATTCGTCTCACGTTTCTCTCCTTTATGTATATCACTTTGAATTGATGGATACAATTCGCACTAGCTATAGAATTTCCACCGTTTACTCCGCGACGTTGTGTAGTGCGTTATAGAGTTATATGGATTATTAGAAAGCTGTTTCACTCCATACTGGGATAAAGAAAGAAAGAAATAATTATTGTGTATGTGTGTGTATATTCTACCACCAGTAGGAAATATGATAATGATAGTAATACTTTTTATTTTTTATTATTTATTTTATTAGGTTATTTTACGACGCTTTATCAACATCTACGGTTATTTAGCGTCTGAATGAGATGAAGGTGATAATGCCGGTGAAATGAGTCCGGGGTCCAACACCGAAAGTTACCCAGCATTTGCTCATATTGGGTTGAGGGAAAACCCCGGAAAAAACCTCAACCAGGTAACTTGCCCCGACCGGGAATCGAACCCGGGCCACCTGGTTTCGCAGCCAGACGCGCTGACCGTTACTCCACAGGTGTGGACTAGTAATACTAATATTATTTCAAGGGTTTTTTGGAAAAACAACCATAGTCCAAAACCATAAATTTTCAGGTAAAACAAAGCACTTACTATCTGACATTGGTGTTGTTCACACGTCAAGTATGAAATTCATCATGCCAGAAACCTGGGGAAACTGAAGTGCATTTATAACTTAGACTAGCCGTACCCGTGCGCTCCGCTGCACCCGTTAGAAATAAATATAAAGTAATTACATAATTAAAATAGGACGTTTGATCCAGGGAACATTCGTGTTTGATAGAAGGATAAATCGTTTAATAAAAGGTAAAGGTATCCCCGTAACATGCCATGAAGGCACTTGGGGGGCATGGAGGTAGAGCCCCATGCTTTCCATGACCTCGGCACTAGAATGAGGTGGTGTGGTCGGCACCACGCTCTGGCCGCCTTTTACCCCCGGGAAAGACCCGGTACTCAATTTTTATAGGAGGCTGAGTGAACCTCGGGGCCGTTCTGAAAGTTTGGCAACGAGAAAAAATCCTGTCGCCACCTGGGATCGAACCCCAGACCTTCCAGTCCGTAGCCAGCTGCTCTACCAACTGAGCTACCCGGCCGCCATAAATCGTTTAATATGTTACTTAATTTAAATTGTATTCAAATAATTAAATTGCGATCATTTTGGTCCAGAGACCACTCATTTGGTGCAATGACATTTCCTTTAACATGTTTCTTAATTTTTATTACATGCAACCATGAAAATTTTCCAAAAAAACTTTATTGGCTATTTTACTTCTTTAGAATGTATATTTTCGTATCCAAAATAAATTTAGTTGAATTCTGATTACAAATATGTTTATTTTTTAATCATGGCTGTAAGGGGGCGTGGCATTTAAAGAGCTGTTAAAATTATTTTTTCATCAAAGAATTCTTTTTTCACAAATTCCTGATTAAAAATCTAGTATTTTTTGTTCTAAAGTTGGCTCCCTGAAGTTACTAGATGAATGTAGCTGAGGAGAATTTTAATAGGTATGTGTTACATAAATATTCATTTTACTTTCAAATACATTTTTTTTTCGTAAGTTTACTTTCCTTAATATTCAACACCAACTTTTTAATGCCAAATATTACTCAAAGGTCCCGGGTTCGATACCCGGCTCCGGAACAATTTTTCCCTCGAAATTATTCAAATCAACTTTACAGGGAGTTATACCTGAAATCTTGATTTGCATAATACACGTCACTGTTCGTTAACAGAAAACCACAATTTAAGTCACACGGAGTTAGTGTGCACTCGAAGTTGGTTGCTTGACGGTTGTCAGCCCACTTTGAGGTCTGTGGATATAGAGGGAAAAATTGGATCGGTGTCGGTTAGAGTTCCCGAGTAGCTCAGTGGTAGAGCGTTGGTACGTTAAACCAAAGGTCCCGGGTTCGATACCCAGCTCCGGAACAATTTTTCCCTCGAAATTATTCAAATCAACTTTACAGGGAGTTATACCTGATTTGCATAATACACGTCACTGTTCGTTAACAGAAAACCACAATTTAAGTCACACGGAGTTAGTGTGCACTCGAAGTTGGTTGCTTGACGGTTGTCAGCCCACTTTGAGGTCTGTGGATATAGAGGGAAAAATTGGATCAGTGTCGGTTAGAGTTCCCGGGTAGCTCAGTGGTAGAGCGTTGGTACGTTAAACCAAAGGTCCCGGGTTCGATACCCGGCTCCGGAACAATTTTTCCCTCGAAATTATTCAATCTCGATGAAATTTTTACTGCAAGTTTTTATGAGGTAGCTGCATGTTTCTATGCATTTATTTTATAAGAAACGCTCCTAGTTTATTTTATTAACATTTTGTTTGTGAATTATAGAAAAATAACATTTTCAGCATTTCAAGAAAATTTGTTGAAAGTGAATAAATGAGATATTCCATAAAATTAATGCGTAGAAAAGTTTCTCTATGTCTTGTGAATGTAACAAAAAGAAAAGAAAGCTTAAAAATTGAGATCTTTTGCTAAAAACTTGGGTTTGAAAATATTTCTAAAAAGGAAATACAAAATCAAAAGTCAAACAAATTTAGGGGTTTAAAATGTGGATTTTGGTAGTCCTTTACATAGTAAACACGCTGTCAAATTTTGATTGAAAAAGAACTATTTGGAAAAAAAGTTGCCATTTTTAGTGGAGTGTGGCCTTAATGAAGATTGACGTCATTTAGAGTTAATGTGTATATAAACATTATTTTAAGAAATACAGGAAACGAATATTCAGAATAGCCTATAAGAAGCTATTTTAATCTTACCTGTCCTCGATTCACTCAGAAGTTACTGTAATAACATTATAGCATTATGGCCATCTAGAGAAACTAACTTTTCAATGGTGAAATAATAATAAATTATATAAATCGGTTAATTTAGCTTCCGATATGACTTCATACAGACACATAAACATTCTCTGTAGGCTATGTTTCATAGCTTTCGATTGTTGTTGTCCAAGGCCCCTTATAGACGAAGTCATTTGTTTTTTATTTCATTACACCGCCTTAGATGGCAGTTATTTTAATTTTAAAACTCATTTATCTCATTAAATATCAGTCCTATCAAATATTTTTAAGGAATAAAACTTATCGCAAATTACTTTTAAAGAAACTTTTGTTATGTAATATTTTTCACACAAATCAATAATAAGCGAGATATTTCGATTTATTTAATTCAGGCCCCCTTATAACCTCCCTTTTAAATAACGTATTTTGAATGCCATATAGCCTAAAATCTAAGTTACAACGAACTTAATTTATATTCCAATTTTCATCGAAATCCATTCAGCCATTATCGCGTGAAAAGGTAACAAATATCCAGACAGACAGACAGACAAACAAAAATGTCAAAAATGCGATTTTCAGTTTCAGGATGGTTAATTATACATGTTAACACCAATTATTTTTGGAAAATCGAAAATTACCAGAAAAATTTTGGCTACAGATTTATTATTAGTATAGATTGCCTCATAGAAATACCCTACATGTGTAAATGTAGGTAACTGAGGACAATAGTGTTTTAAGAAAAAATTCTCTGTTATGACTGAAGTGTACCTCTCTTTTAATCTTTTTTATTATATCCTGTTTCTTCTCCTTTCGTTGCTTATGTTTCTTCAATGGAGTTACTTCTGCATTTAAAGATGAATCCATAGGTCTAACTAATATAAAAATTCACTTGCTAAAGTGTTTTTCTCTGAGATGGCTTTTGCCGCGTACATAAGAAGCAGTATTGCCAATATATTACAGTTTAAAATTGTATTGATAAATGTTTCACGATGATATGAAGGAGATATTTGTAATTTCTATCATCGTCCTGGACAATGCCTATTTTCACACAAAAAAAGTATTTGAACTATGATTGTTTTATGAAAACAGCTGAAAATTTCCACTCCTATAACATAGGACTGATATTTTTTTTCCACTAACTACTATTTCAGAACTGCACGCATTGTATTTTTCACCTGGCATAATTAGGAACATTAAATCCAGACGTGTGAGATGGGCAGGGCATGTAGCACGTATGGGCGAATCCAGAAATGCATATAGAGTGTCAGTTGGAAGGTCGGAGGGAAAAAGACCTTTAGGGAGGCCGAGACGTAGATGGGAAGATAATATTAAAACGGATTTGAGGGAGGTGAGATATGATGGTAGAGACTCAATTAATCTGGCTCAGGATAGGGACCAATGGCGGGCTTATTTGAGGGCGGCAATGAACCTCCGGGTTCCTTAAAAGCCAGTAAGTAAGTCAGTAAGTACTTATTCAGCAGATGGCCGCTACAATACTCTCACCACAAGCTTAATGTATCAAATTTTCACTTTCTGGACTATGGTTTTTTTTAACCTTCAACTTATAAGCCGACTCCAATAACTTTTAGAAAGAAAAAGTTAGATACACTCATACATAATAATCTGCACTCCTGTTCTGAATTTAGTATCTTTCAATAATTAATTCTGTTGGTGTTATTAAAGTTTTTCTTATAACTGTGTCAATTCATATGGATCTAATCGTAGACGTTTAGATATGAACCCAAATTTGTCGAGATGGTTGCACACTATGGTCTGAGAAAAACCAAAACTTGCTGACAATTCACTGCCACTGGAGAGACATCCAGTTTGGAGGATATTACTGCATTCATTTCGTGCGAAATTTATGTTGTACTCTATGAAAATAATTTTATGTTGGGTGATGGTGATCAGAAGGCCTTTCACAAGCTGCGCGCGCATTTCTTCTGCATTCACAAAAAATATTTATAACGTATCAACCTGTTCAGAACGAGTATAATAACGTTCCATTTTCACCACTGATTATAATAGCTAATTAATTGTATAACAATTTATCCATAACAACGTCAGACATGTAAACAAACTTTCTTTTGTTTCCAACCACAATCTTTCATAGCAACGAGTATTGCAGTTTGTTGAATTAAACAAAAGACTATCACTTCAAATCTGAACATGTTTTACGTCTTTGTATTCAGAATTTAGAGAGGAGCAAAAATATGTACTAATATATAGAATTTTCCGTTTAAAATAAAAAAGGGTAATTTCTGGTTAAACCGAGAATGGTATTTAAATAATACTTGCAAATAAACGTTTGTGTATTTTATATAACTTAAACACTTCCCCAAGTGTCACGTAAATTGTAGCATAACTGTAAAATATATTTGCGGTATATTTTGAACTTATACACGGTCTTTCTCCGATAGTGAGACCAGCGAATAGGGATTATAAAGAATGGACACTTCGCGTCGGTACCTTTGATGTAGCCGGACTGATTTCAATGACCTTCAAGCCAGCTAGAGCGAGAGATTCTGCTTTCTCCCTAGAGTTGGCGCTGACATCACACCAGCTAGCAGTAGACACAGCGGAAATATAGCATATAATGAATACATCTAGATACATTATGTACTCAAATAAAATAAATTGGATGCATAAAATAATAAATCCGTCAAATTGGATCCATAAAATAATAAATCCGTCACTAACTGTAATGTCTAGACTCTAGAGTTCCTTTATAATGAGAATTGAGACGTTGACCCCAACAACAATTAAAATATGTAATGATTTGATAGCGCTGAAAATGGAAAAACAAAACTCTTATGAGAAGTAAAACCATATACCTATATTATATTATATACAAATATTAAACGAATTCGATACTTAATTTTATAATGTATTATATTATTTTATAATATAATTTATGATATCTGAAATATAAAAAAGAAAATATTATTACAACTAGTTTGTCACTGAGAAATAAGGAAAAGCTGTTAACTTGAATTTATTTGAAGCAAAGCGTTACTGGATTATGCAATAAGGTAGGCGATGTTTGGATCCTGTGTCTCAACTCTATACTCAATTATTATCTTAGCGTATACTCGATTACACTAACCTCTAGCGTTTGAAAGTGGAACTAACCGCCGGCACACAGAGAAACAAAATAGGAAAATTCGCTCAGTGTCTATTCTTTATAATCCCTATTCACTGGTGAGACGTTAGAATTACGACATTATATATTAATTTTGACTAATGTTTTTAAGTTCTCTTCCGTTTTGGAACACAAAATTATGAAGACACGCAATATCTTATCACAGATATTCGACTTTATTTCGTGTTTAATAGTAATATGCGTTACAAGAGCGGCATGTTGAAGTTTTAATGTTCGAGGAAAAGTTTGAAAAAGCGAAATGTAGTTGAGCTTTTTTAATTTCCGAGAATTGAAAGAAAACATACCGCTCGTGTATCGTACGTTATTTTGTGCGAAGATCGTTTATTACATACCTGAAAGAGGAATTTCTAATTAGTTGCAATGAAATCTCCATCTTGGTTTCTGCTCAATGATGGCAAATTTGCAAAACAAAAATATCTATCTTCAACATTGTTGCTTTAAAATGTTTTCAGTGTTTACTATACTCCAGCAGGCCGTGATATACGTCTGTCTTTTTTTCCCCCAGTCTATAAATGCGAACTTAAAACAAACGGTAAGGTTATGTAATGATTTATTTTTCATTTTAATATTTTAACAATATTATTTATATAACATATTGCAGTAATAACATCAGCAAGTTTAATTTTGCCGGTCAAGGAGATGTTTAGAAATGGAAAATATCTTTGACATCTAATTCTGCACATTGAAATTAATTGTTACATTTATGCAGTTAATCAGAATCACTGGAGCACCACCACCAGTTTTTTTCTATTGTGCGGTAACTTTAGTGGAGTTGTAGAGTTTACTTCATTTTTGCAAATATTTAAAAACAATAATTAACAGTGCAATTTAGGTGAAATTGCAGTGGTAAGTTTCCAATTTATAATTATTACTATATTGAACGTGTCTAAAAATAATATGTTAAAAGCCTAAAGCAGTAAAATCAATATGTCACTTAAGCGGTAAGAAGAGGGAAATTGTTATGTGTGTTAGGTTGGGAATACTGAATGTGGAATTTTAGACTTTCCGCTGATTGGTTTTGTGCGGAAACCAAGCAAATACGCACGATCTCGCACAAAATAATTTAAAGTATTCCTACACCTAAACACAGACATATTTACCAAAGTCAGTGGTTTGAAAATACTGTATGAGTGGAGTAGAAATTTTAGAGAGTAATTTCAAGACAAATGGCCATATTCAATCAAAAGCCCTGAAGTAATTAGACGATAAATGAGTTTTAATAACTATACTTATTACTGCGATAACAAACACGGTTCATCTACATTAATAATGCTGACGATTATGACTTGCCAACCCACTCCCCGCTCTCTCATTTAAAGCGGCGTAATGAACAGGTGAAAGAGTTTGCAAAACTGTGACATTTTGCCACACTTGGGTGTCACAGACTGAACACAGGGGTAATGTTACACTCATTTCACAACTCGCAATTATCTCGCGCCTATGTTTATAATATTTTTTCTGCGTTGTTGCTTTCATTAGTATTTTTGTGTGTTGTTCAGCAGTGGTTATGAAATACTGCTACAGGCTATTAACATTTTCCAGTTCTGTGAGACAGAGTCATTATATGCATTTTTATTTTACGTGTGGTGTGTATATGTGTATATTTTTGCTATAAAATCCACAATTTAAATCGCCTCACTAGATTACTGTGGCTAGCCCATGTTACATGATAATACATCTTCTTGCTTCTATTTAATTTCCTGTCTAAGCAATATAGAATTGTTTAATGTGCACAGCTAATAATAATAATAATAATAATAATAATAATAATAATAATAATAATAATAATAATAATAATAATAAAATTAATAATGATTCTTTCCTTATGGCTTTTATAGAACCCGGATATTCATTGCCGCCCTCACATAAGCCCGCCATCGGTCCCTAACCTCAGCAAGATTAATCCAGTCTCTATCATCATATCCCACCTCCTTCAAATCCATTTTAATATTATCCTCCCATCTACGTCTCGGCCTCCTCAAAGGTCTTATTCCCTCCGGCACCCAACTAATACTCTATGTGCATTTCTGGATTCGCCCATACGTGCTACATGCCCTGTCCATCTCAAACGTCAGGATTTAATGTTCCTAATTATGCCAGGGGAAGAATATAATGCGTGCAGTTCTGCGTTGTGTAACTTTCTCCATTCTCCTGTAACTTCATCCCTCTTAGCCCCACACATTTTCCTAAGCACCTTATTCTCAAACACCCTTAACCTCTGTCCCTCTCTCAAAGTGAGTGTCCAAGTTTCACAACCATACAGAAGAAACGGTAATATAACTGTTTTATAAATTCTAACTTTCAGATTTTTGGACAGCAGACTGGATGATAAAAGCTTCTCAACCGAATAATAACACGCATTTCCCATATTTATTCTGCGTTTAATTTCCTCCCGAGTGTCATTTATATTTGTTAGTGTTGCTCCAAGATATTTGCATTTTTCCACCTCTTCAAAGGATAAATTTCCAATTTTTATATTTCCATTTCGTACAATATTCTGGTCACGAGACATGATGATATACTTTGTCTTTTAGGGATTTACTTCCCAACCTATCTCTTTACATGTTTAAAGTAAAATTTCCGTGTTTTCCCTAATCGTTTGTGGATTTTCTCCTAACATATTCATGTCATCCGCAAAGACAAGAAGCTGATGTAACCCGTTCAATTCCAAACCCTCTCTGTTATCCTGAACTTTCCTAATGGCATATTCTAGAGCAAAGTTAAAAAGTAAAGGTGATAGTGCATCTCCTTGCTATAGCCCGCAGTGAATTGGAAACGCATCTGACAGAAACTGACCTATACGAACTCTGCTGTACGTTTAACTGAGACATATTTTAATTAATCGAACTAGTTTCTTGGGAATACCAAATTCAATAAGAATATCATATAAAACTGCTCTCTTCACCGAGTCATATGCCTTTTTGAAATATATGAATAACTGATGTACTGCATCCTTATACTCCCATTTTTCTGCAATATTTGTCGAATACAAAAAATCTGATCAATAGTCGATCTGTTAGGGCCTACGCCTAAAACCACACTGGTGATCCCAAATAATTTCATCTACATATGGAGTTAATCTTCTCAATAGAATATTGAACAAAATTTTATACGACGTCAACAAAGTGATAGTTCTCAAAATAAGTAGTAGTACTAGTAGTAGTAGTAGTAGTAGTAGTAGTAGTAGTAGTAGTAGTAGTAGTAAACATAATAATAATAATAATAATAATAATATTAATAATAATAATAGTAATAATAATAATAATAATAATAATAATAATAATAATAACTGAAATGGGTGACTTGTTCAAGCTATTTAGCTGTCTTGATGGCGACTATCTTATTAATATGAAAAGGACATAATATAATCTATGATAACATTAAAAATAAATACAAAAACAGTCTGTTACTGCTAGAAAAAAATTGCTTTTGTATGTTTCTAATATATGAACAAACTTTTAAATGGAAAACAAAGACAAGTGTAACATAAATGATGGGTTTCGGACGGCAGTTTTAACGTAGGACTCCGTCCATCTCATGGGGGTAACTTTGAAACTGACCATCACACAAAAATATAACCTCCATATATTCACCTTGTTCTCCTTGAATTTCCTTTGATCTCCTTATATTCCCCTTGTTCTCCTTGAATTTCCTTTGATCTCTTTATATTCCCCTTGTTCTCCTTGAATTTCCTTTGATCTCCTTATGTTCCCCTTGTTCTCCTTGAATTTCCTTTGATCTCCTTATATTCCCCTTGTTCTCCTTGAATTTCCTTTGTTCTCTTTATATTTCCCTTGTTCTCCTTGAATTTCCTTTGTTCCCCTTATATTCCCCTTGTTCTCCTTGAATTTCCTTTGTTCTCCTTATATTCTCCTTGTTCTCCTTGAATTTCCTTTGATCTCCTTATATTCCCCTTGTTCTCCTTGAATTTCCTTTGTTCTCCTTATATTCCCCTTGTTCTCCTTGAATTTCCTTTGATCTCCTTATATTCCCCTTGTTCTCCTTGAATTTCCTTTGATCTCCTTATGTTCCCCTTGTTCTCCTTGAATTTCCTTTGATCTCCTTATATTCCCCTTGTTCTCCTTGAATTTCCTTTGTTCTCCTTATATTCCCCTTGTTCTCCTTGAATTTCCTTTGATCTCCTTATATTCCCCTTGTTCTCCTTGAATTTCCTTTGATCTCCTTATATTCTCCTTGTTCTCCTTGAATTTCCTTTGATCTCCTTATATTCCCTTGTTCTCCTTGAATTTCCTTTGATCTCCTTATATTCCCCTTGTTCTCCTTGAATTTCCTTTGTTCTCCTTATATTCCCTTGTTCTCCTTGAATTTCCTTTGATCTCCTTATATTCCCCTTGTTCTCCTTGAATTTCCTTTGATCTCCTTATATTCCCCTTGTTCTCCTTGAATTTCCTTTGTTCTCCTTATATTCCCCTTGTTCTCCTTGAATTTCCTTAGTTCTCTTTATATTCCCCTTGTTCTCCTTGAATTTCCTTTGTTCTCCTTATATTCCCCTTGTTCTCCTTGATTTTCCTTTGTTCTCCTTATATTCCCCTTGTTCTCCTTGAATTTCTTTTGATCTCCTTATATTCCCCTTGTTCTCCTTGAATTTCCTTTGATTTCCTTATATTCCCTTGTTCTCCTTGAATTTCGTTTGATCTCCTTATATTCCCCTTGTTCTCCTTGAATTTCCTTTTTTCTCCTTATTTTCCCCTTGTTCTCCTTGAATTTCCTTTGTTCCCCTTATATTCCCCTTGTTGTCCTTGAATTTCCTTTGTTCTCCTTATATTCCCCTTGTTCTCCTTGAATTTCTTTTGATCTCCTTATATTCCCTTGTTCTCCTTGAATTTCTTTTGATCTCCTTATATTCCCCTTGTTCTCATTGAATTTCCTTTGATCTTCTTATATTTCTCCTTGTTCTCCTTGAATTTCCTTTGTTCTCCTTATATTCCCCTTGTTCTCCTTGAATTTCCTTTATTCTCCTTATATTCCCCTTGTGCTCCTTGAATTTCCTTTGTTCTCCTTATATTCCCCTTGTTCCTCTTGAATTTCCTTTGTTCTCCTTATATTCCCCTTGTTCTCCTTGAATTTCCTTTGATCTCCTTATATTCCCCTTGTTCTCCTTGAATTTCCTTTGTTCTCCTTATATTCCTCTCGTTTTTCTTGTAGACGCTTAAAGGTCTGTAGCGCCACAGATTATTATTATTATTATTATTATTATTATTATTATTATTATTATTATTATTATTATTATTATTGTCCTTGTTTCTTTTCTCCCATCACCCACATGTTGTTTTACATAAAAATATGCACTTGTCGATATGTAATTGCACCCATATGTAATTACTCGATTTTGTTTAATGACTGGGTTTTATTAATTTTGTTTCTAATAAATATAATGTTTTCGCTTCCTCAGAAAATGTTTCGTTCCTTTTCTACACGTAAAGTTATTTTTATTCCGCTATCCCCTTGATATGGCACCACGAACCCGAGTTTGAGAAATGCTGCATTAGTGGATGAGGCTACTTTTCGCCTGTCATTTTTTTTTCACACGTCTGTACCACAGTCAAATATATACAGTCACGAAGCTCAATACGTAGTAAATATGCATAGATAGATAGTTGCTAACCACTAGGATCGCTACTATCGCCTCATTACAGACAATGCGAAATAGTAACGGCACAGTCTATTATTCCTAGCACCCTCACTACTCAAGCGTCGTGACAGTATATACTAGACTGTGTCCGTACTATGTCAGTTTAATGTTTACAAGATAGTCCAGCAGTGTCTCCTAGGCAACCATTAACTTTCTTATGTTCTCATTTCTAACGTCATTAAGCCTAGATAATCTCCTCAACCCAAGCATTTCTACAGCGGAAATTTGCTGTTTTATACCTCTATCACTGTTCTGTCCCCGTACCAATACGTAAATACACTATCTGACACTATTCAGAGATTGTTTTTCTTGGTGCCCTTTGAGACACCTGTACTTCAGGACTTCCCACGTCGGTTAGATTGAGGACGCAATTTTTATGGTGTATTAACTTCGAGACTATTGACCAGATATTTTGTATTCGACAGGGAATGGAGAAAAAATGGGAGTATAAGGGTACAGTGCATCAGTTATTCATAGATTTCAAAAAGGCGTATGACTCGGATAAGAGAGAAGTTCTATATGATATTCTTATTGAATTTGGTATTCCCAAGAAACTAGTTCGATTAATTAAAATGTGTCTCAGTGAAACGTACAGCAGAGTTCGTATAGGTCAGTTTCTGTCAGATGCGTTTCCAATTCACTGTGGGCTAAAGTAGGGAGATGCACTATCACCTTTACTTTTTGTCTAGAGTATGCCATTAGGAAAGTCCAGGATAACAGAGAGGGTTTGGAATTGAACGGGTTACATCAGCTGCTTGTCTATAAGGATGACGTGAATATGTTAGGAGAAAATCCACAAATGATTAGGGAAAACACGGGAATTTTACTGGAAGCAAGTAAAGAAATAGGTTTGGAAGTAAATCCCGAAAAGACAAAGTATATGATTATGTCTCGTGACCAGAATATTGTACGAAATGGAAATATAAGAATTGGAAATTTATCTTTCGAAGAGGTGGAGAACTTCAAATATCTTGGAGCAACAGTAACAAATATAAATGATACTCGGGAGGAAATTAAACACAGAATAAATATGGGAAATGCCTGTTATTATTCGGTTTAGAACCTTTTATCATCCAGTCTGCTGTAAAAAAATCTGAAAGTTAGAATTTATAAAACAGTTATATTACCGATTGTTCTTTATGGTTGTGAAACTTGGACTCTCACTTTGAGAGAGGAACATAGGTTGAGGGTGTTTGAGAATATGGTTCTCAGGAAAATATTTGGTGCTAAGAGTGATGAAGTTACAGGAGAATGGAGAAAGTTACACAACACAGAACTGCACGCACTGCATTCTTCACCTGACATAATTAGGAACATTAAATCCAGACGTTTGAGATGGGCAGGGCATGTAGCACGTATGGGCGAAACCAGAAATGCATACAGAGTGTTAGTTGGGAGGCCGGAGGGAAAAAGACCTCTAGGGAGGCCGAGACGTAGATGGGAAGATAATATAAAAATGGATTTGAGGGAAGTGGGATATGATGATAGAGAATGGATTAATCTTGCTGAGGATAGGGACCGATGGTGGGCTTATGTGAGGGCGGCAATGAACCTCCGGGTTCCTTAAAAGCCAGTAAGTAAGTAAGTAAGTAAGTAAGTAAGTAGGTAAGTAAGAAGTAAGTAAGTATTAACTTCCGATGTCTTATCTACAATTTGAGTATCTGTTATTCCACCACGGTTGAAAGACATGTCAATATTCGTATCACAATAAGCACAACTTTTCCTTGGGTTTTCAATTAAGGAGTTTGCCTCTCACAATAGCTAACTGGTACTGCATTTCAAGATCTTCAACATGTAAATTTCTTACGAATATCTTCCGCCGCTCTAATACAATACATGTGAGAAAACTACTAAGGAGTTCTAGAGAAGAAGAAATTCTATTTCTAGGAAAGTATTACATAGGCCTATGTGTGTGTGCGTGCGTGTAGAGAGAGCTGACGGAAGTACTTTGAATTCAGATCATACTATATCCATTACGCGTGCGACGCCCAGGAAAGAGGGGAGAGAGAGATGGAATTCTTTCGGGAACATGCTAATTCCTGGAAATAACACACAGGTGACCTCTAACGTGGCCCAGTTCTCGTTTGTTTGCCAATTTCGCATACAGGACGTCAGTCTACTAGCGCCTGGAACATATAGTAGAACCTCTATTATCCGTGGTACTGAAAGGGGTGGAGTGAACGGTTAATCGAAAAAATCGGATAATCCGTACCATAAAAAGTTTTCATAAACTAAGTACATAATATTTTCGTAATTTCCTCCGTGGTCTTTTTTTAATGCGCTAGGTATTGGATCAGAAGTTCAATAACTTAAATATTTCTTTTTTTACAATTCAAGTTTCATTTTCCGGTAAGTCAGTTATTAAAACATTATTTAGTGTACTTAAGTCTGGTTCTCAACGACGGGTTTTTAATGGCTAAGGAAAGTCCTTATGACCAAAGCTCGGAACTTGGGGACTTGTGTCTTTGAACGTGGCTAAGCGACCGGACTTCAATGTCAACAAACTCCCGCTTCCAGCACAGAGGTACTGTAAGGTCTGCTATAAAAGTGGTTCCTGGCTGGAACAACATAATGATAATATTATGGTAGGTTGAAACAAGTAATTTTATAGCATATATATATATAAATAAACATGCAAAATATATCAAATTTACAGTTCTGCTCTGTATATTTTATTACAGTGTATGACTACATACATTCGAATATTTTTCGAACCCATACCTTCTTCGTCTGTTAGTTAAACAAGATTTGAAACGAAAGAAACTTATTTCCACGTCACATGAAGTGACGGGAGCAAAATTAATTTATTTTATTTTATTTATTTTAACTATCTACCTACTTAATACAAATTACATTTATAAAACAAAAATGTTTCTAGCCACTACCGTAAGAGCCAGGCTCGTGTACGGTATGGTCTTAGTCAATAATATAACATAAAATTTACAAGGATAGTTTACTAAATACAGTAAGTAACTTAATTCAAACCAATAAATACAACACAAGAGCAAGAATAAAGAAGAGAGAGAAAAAGACAGAAAAATACACATTTAATATAAATTGACAATTCGACAGAAGCCAGTGATATTCAATAAAAACAAGAATATAGTAGACAGAAATAAAAGGTAAAAAAATACATTTGTTAATATTATATTATATCGTGGATAATTTTACAAATTTATTTTTTAAAAGCTTCAATTTTAAAAAATTTCAAATTTGGAAAATGGTTTGTAATTGTATTATAAAGTCTTAGGCCGAAATAAAGTATTGAATGTTTTCACTGTCACTGTTTCCTGTTCGATTTTCAGTAGTTGCTAGCTGATCTCGTATCTGAGAAAGATAATTATCCTAAATTTGTCTCGAAAATAGTTTTCAATTTCTATGTCACTACTAAGGGAGGTTCCACTACGACTTGATCCATGGCTATGGACAAATTTTCCACCGATTTAAGGGACTGCAATGTATTTCAATGTATGCCCGTTTCCAACCTCTAGTTTGTGTTTGACACAAGTTACAAAATATAAACTCTCCATTCGAAGAAAATAATGTATCTCCTCAGAATTTCTCCACGAAATTCTGTACCTAAATTTTAAGAAATATATTTCCAAACGTGTACAATACCCATTCGAACAATACGTATTTTCTTATTTTGAAACAGACCATTTACCTCTAATTAATTCTCTGAATGTCATTGGCTTCGACACGACACAGTTTCCTCGTCCGTCTTCCTGTCATTAGTTGTGGCCACTTTCTTAGTACACACGACTGTCCCTGAGCACTTGCAGCGTGAGCTTTGTGTACGCTGTACCTGTAACCTTACTCATGCACACGACACACAAGTCCCCAAGTTCCGAGCTTTGCTTATGACGACTGTCTGTGGAAAGATAGGAATACTAGAGGTCTCATGTTGTAGATTTACAAATTTTTTACAGTTTATATTTTATTTTTCATTAGCCTAAATCGCGTACAGTTATAATTCATATATCGTATTGTGATGTGAAATGAACTACATTTTCTCTTTTCCAAACCACTCAATTACTTGCACTTTTTTGCCGCAGTACAACATGTTTTCTTTTGGTGCTTGTAGAAGATATTTTGCATGGAAGTTAAACAGTACGGCCATAATGCGTAAGTGTAAAGATTTATAAAAAACACTCTGTAGAAAAATTCGTACTAATATAATGTACAGTACTTCATATTTTTTTCTACGAGCGAGAAATACAGTCAGATAATCCACCAATCGGTTAATAGGGTGACGGATAATCGGGGTTTTATTGTACCCATATGCCAGTGGGTGTCGCCTATAGGGATATCCTGAACTAGCACCTACAGATAGCGCAAGTGTACTTTGAGGGATGCGCTTTGCGTGTGCATTTGTTTTTCGGTATATAAACATTGAGGACATAAGTAGTGTATTAGTATATTAAATACTCTTAAAAACAACCAAAAATAGCAAATTTTTGTTATGTCCCTATATGTAGAAACCAGGGAAAGCTTTTTGTCTTCAATCAGGTCCCGAAATATTCTGAATATATGCTATAAACCTTAAAAAATATAAGTAATTAAATTGCGCCTCGAAAGTGCTAGCTATTAAATAAAAGTAACTACTTCAAGTAAGGAATTGTTGACTACAGTTTCATTTTGGAAGAGGAAAAAGAAAAATTAATAACATATGCAGCCTCGACAGCGAGCTATGTTAGCTTAGATTATATCAGCCGTGGCGAAAAGTCCATGGTGCGCCGAGCCACTGTGTAAGCTGCAACGTGCATAGCACCTATGGAGGCAGGCGGACAACCGAAGGGGAAGTTAATGTTTAGGACGTGTAACGAAGAAAGAAATGAACAAGAAAACATAGGACACATTATCACAACCTAAAATTAACTGTCTTCAGAATGTCTCTGCGACAAAGTTTCAAAATCAGGAATTATGTCACTGCCAATCGTAGTTGATCACAAAGGTATTTGTCTGTCAGTCGTGATCTAAATTTGATTTTTACTATTTTCATTGTTGAAAATAATTTTTCACAAACGTAAGTTACAGCGAACATGGCTTCAACAGAGCAAGCGAAAGAACGAAGCTTCAAATATTTATTTTTTTCCAAAGATTTGAAAAGTTCAATATCTGTCAAGTCCTTAGCCTACATCTAGCTTTCATTTAACGTCACATTGTAAATCTGTGAGTTTAAATTGAAGATCTAACCGCATTATTCGTACATCTGCTGTAAAAGAATCGACGTACAGAGATGATGATGATGATGATGATAATAATAATAATAATAATAATAATAATAATAATAATAACACTTAACCTTTTAATGTTTCATCAGTAACATGTAGTAACTTATAATGCCGTTTTATGTTATAGAACCGTTTTCCTAGTAATATTTGTGAACAAATCATACATTTAATATTTTCATCATATTGTAAGCAAAAGAATGCGTCCTCCCATCCTACTTGAAACTTTCGTTTTTACAGAGGTACATGGTTTCGAGAGAGATATTGCGACGATACGCCACTCGCAGGTCCGAGACAAATACAAATGGAACGGAGTTTGACTCCAGTGAGTGAGAGGGTGGGGGTTGTAGGTAGGAAGCGAGAGAAAAGCACTGCGAGCCACAATGTGCTCGTGAGTCACATTTTCGCCGCGGCTGCATTATATGCAGTAGTTGTAGGAGTCTCCGAAGTTTACGCCTGCAGTAAACTCTCGATAAACTGGGATGTTTATTATCCAGGACGATCCGTAGTGGAACCCATTTCGTGAATAATGTTTTTAATATACTCTGCCCTAATTATTAAAACCATGATTTAACTTCAAATTTTCAAAATCATCGAACACAGTATTCAAAACTGCATGTCCTTAACCTACAAAACACACGACTAATCGTGATACTGCTGCGATCATATTATATCATCCTATTAAAAATTGCATTTGATCTTTCTGCAACTAAAGAAAAAAATACAAGGAATTCAAACTCGATAGTCTCTTCCCTATAAAAAGAAACATTTTAGGAACATCAGAAATTAGGAACATCACACAATTATCGATCAGCACAGCTATGGACCTGTTCCGGATAAAGATATTACCCGTCCTGACGTATGGCCTAGAATCAGTGGGACAATACCTCACATACAAACAGATGGAAGAACTAGAGCGGGTGAAAGCTAGGTATTTGAAGAGAGCTCTAGGACTACCACAGAACGCAAGATCGAGACTAGTGTACGAACTAACCAGAGAGACCTTTTTGATAGAGGACCTAAGGTGCGAAATAATGCTCCCAGCGAACGACGCCTACAAACGGCTCCTACAAGATCTGCACGAGAAGAAAACCAGCATACCGGAGGAATTCTACGCAACGTGTGCGATGCAAGATAGGACATGGACGGAAGCTAATCATGAAATGAGACACGTGACGACAAGATTGGCAACCCATGGCTTCCACCACAAGGTGTGCGGCAACAAGACTTACCACGAACCAAATGATAAGTGTGTGTGTGTGTGTGTGTTTTATGCTCAAAACTATGTGACAGATATCATATTATCAAGTGTAAGAAGAGACAGAAATCCATCGCAGCTTATAGTAAAGACAAGTAATGTTTCCTACCCCATGCACGGTGTGTGCGCATTTCAACTTATATATATAAAAAGAAACACACATTGGTGGCTGCATATCCTGATTTAGCGTACGGTTCTTGAATACTAATGATTAAAGAGGGCAATATTCACCTTCGACATCCCAGTAGTTCCTATTTTTTTTATCCATGCATCTCGTTCTCAAAGTTCTCGTTTAAATTCATGAACATTCAATTTACTCATATCTATATTCTGCATACTGCAGATTTCCCCACCCATCTCGGGGAATCGCTCAATATTATACAGGTTTACGTTATTATTTATTATAAATTAAATTAAATTATAAGGTAAGAAAATATTGAATTATATTAAATTATACTAGGTTATACAAAATAATTGTAAATATAATTTTGACACGCACAGAAAACCAACAAGCGGGAAAACGTAATCAACTGTAGCATATGACATAACATAGCCCTACAACATGTTGCGCCGCATGGAACGCTCCTGCCATCTAGCGGTGAAACCTTGCGTAAGATATCCATATTGGACGGTGCACGGTCGTGGGCATTTCACTGGAAAATTTTACGATATCCTAAACATACGCTTCTTCCTTAGAGATTTCACGATCCACAAATTCTTCAATTTTCATCATCTATTTTCTTTTCTGCAAGCTTATTCCATTCCTCTAAGTAGGTCGCGATCTTTCTCCTTTTCTTTTTCCAGGCGGTATCGAGCAGAAGGCCAGAAGAATACATATGTATTCATACCATCTAAATTCCAAGTTTTCTTTTTCTTAAATTACATTTTCCCTTTCGAATATATATTTTTCTTATAATGTTATTTTGTACTATATCAGTTCATGATATTCGTTCTGGTCGTCTTACATTCTCCTCTATGGCTAACAATTTTTTGTTTGTTTGTTTGTTTAAGTGTTTGTATTTCAGCACAATCAAGAATGATATTTTTTTAATATTTCATAAGCAGAGATCGGAACTTTGGCAGAATGCCTTTTTAAATGTGTTAAACCCATCTTCATTTTGAAAGTAAATCTGTACGAATTATACCTTTGTGATTGAAACGTCACAGTTTTATGTTGCCCTCTTCTGCCCTTTTTTAATATAAATGCCTAATTTACAAAATGAATGCTTTTTTTGCCTTTATTTGATTATTTATATATTATTTATTAATTTATTATTAAAATTGCCTACAGGTATATTTTAATTTATTTCTATAACCGTTATGAAAGTGACTTCACAGAATGTATATTATTGTCTTTCAGTCAGTTCATATTCTCTTTGCAACAATGAGTGCTACCGCGCAAAAATGTGTAACAGTAAGCGTTTTGAAGTCCCGTCGCTGTAATTTCTGGCAGCCAATCGCGTTGCAGGTCGGCTACATTTAAACGTGTGCGTCTTGTGATTCGCTGATTCATTTCTTAAGGCTCGATAAATACTTAATATAATCGCCCGCCATTTTAGCTCTTTCGTTGGCGTTCGCAGAAAGCACACGAAGACGTTATTTGCCGCTCAATTATTTGCTGAATTACAGAGGTGTGAAAATTATTAGAATAATCTTAATTTTAAAGGTTTCTTAATAGTTCCTTCACAGATATTCATTGAATCGATGAATATTGTTATATAATATTACTATACTGATGTACGATATATTTACTACTAACAATGCCGGAAAGCATTGTTGTACATTGGTATTTTTCTTATTTTACAATTGTTATGGGAATTCAGAAATTATTATCTTATGTTGGCGGAATTGGAAACATCAAAAATTAATTAAGAAATGCTTTAAACAAATTGTTCTTTGCGTTTACATTGTTGTGAAGGTTCAAATGAACATATACATCTGTTTTGTGCATATAAAATGTTTGATGTTTCCAATTTCGCCAACATAATATAATAATTTCTGAATTCCCATAACAATTGTAAAATAAGAAAAATACCAATGTACAACAATGCTTTCCGGCATTGTTAGTAGTAAATATATCCTACATCAGTATAGTAATATATACCAATATTCATCAATTCAATTAATATTTGTGAAGGAACTATTAAAAAACCTTTAAAATTAAGATTATTCTAATAATTTTCACACCTCTGTACATTGCGTTTGATTTATTATCATAGGAGTTACGACATGATAATGTTTAACGGTGTGGCAAATAGATTCCTTGTATGGTAACTCGGCAACGTAAGAACAAAAATGGCGAACGATACTACCTACCTAGACTTTATAGAGCTTTCACTTTCTAAGACGTAAGCAAAGAGGCGGAGTCACGCCGGAAATAACAGCGTCGGGACTATAACTATCGCTTGTAATTATTTGACAAGGCAACAATGAGTGCGGATCTAACGTTATTTTTAACGGTTGTTTTTCTTTCAGTTTTCATTGCACGTTGTTGTAGCCAGCTAAATATTTCATATCGCAACATATCAGTACAACCAAACACAAAAATGCACTTTCCAAGGCTACTGGGAAGAAGATTTCTTTGCTTCCAACAGTAATTCCAACATCGAGTCGAAAATCTCAATTTGCATTCGACTTATGTAAAGCTTTTCTTGCTGCCGAAATCCCTTTGTGGAAAGTGCAAGGTTTTTGTAATTGCCTTTTATTGCGTATTTTAGCTATTTATGATGCCTTTTTGCCTGCCTATTTTAATGAGTCATAATGCCTAAACTTCCGATTTCTGTTCATTACACTAGGTTGATGCATAAATCCGTAGTTTTTAATAAACCCAAAATTATTTATTTTACATAAATAAGATGCAGGGAGTAAATCAATAACTTACTTACCCAGCGTTCTAACAGTTTTTCGATTCCACGCCTCAAGAAATCAATTTAATTAACGATTAGAAACAATCGTTTTATTTTTGCATATTATTTCGGGATGCCACATACTAAAACACTAACTGCTAATTACTCGTAATATTTCACCAAATGCAACAATGTTGCCAATATTATTACAAGCAATCGGCGTAACTCAGGCGATGGCACGTTTGAATGTCGATCTGAGTTGAGTTCGATTCCTACTTGAACTGGTGACCTGGTTTGTTTTTTTCCGAAGTTATCCCCACTTGTAAGGTGAATGTCAGGTAATATATCGCCAATTACACTGGTCAAAAAATTAAACATTTTTTTGTTAAAAATAAAGAATGGGCGATTCTTATAGCAATTTTGGTACTGATTTCTATCACCCAGAGTTTTTGAGTAATTATATCAAATGTACTTCAGACTTTTCTGGTAGTGATATCTTGTAAGATTTTACCTAAAATCATATTTATTTACCTAAGATGTGTGTGAAATAGATTTTAGACTCTACTTCGCTTGAGAAAGATCTCTTTTGAGTGTTCAGCAGTAGTCTACCAGAATATTTGGACTCCATTTTTCTTGGCAGCGCCTTTCCATTTCAGGAAAATCCTGATGAAAACGCTCTCCATGTTCGTCGCTCACTGCTCGAAGATTTTGAGGAAAGAAAAAATAGATGAGAATCGAAGAAGTTATTTTGAGAGACACATGACACCCCATCACGTTACAGTTCTGAATCAGCTCGCTGACAAGTTCTCTGTAATCATCTGATCTGTGGTACGGTACATAGAAAGTTACAGTCTGTTGAACGATCCTTAGGTTCCCGCATATCATTGGAACTGGAAAAGGCATATGACGGGATCCTTTTAGCCATCCAGTTGGGCTAATAGAATCACAAGGAGCGCAACAGATTTCAGGGGCCCAGTTCCTGTCCTCATCTATTTTGCAATCGAAACAACACTCGTAAGCTCTTTTAACTAGTGTAGTAAAATTCACCTGTTCGCTCTCAAAGTTAATTAACCACAAACGTAACAAAAAATTGTTTGTGATTTACACAGTATTTCGAGATATGTTTTACTTCATAAGATTCCTTTACCACACTTAAAATTAGGACAACATGGGTTATGAAACTTGTTTCATGATTGCAAGTTCCAAATCAACTGAGAATTAATACTACCTCTCGAAGTCGTAATAACATTCATTTTTGTGAATTCTGACTTCACAGACAACAGTGATATAGCATTATAGGTAAATTATTAAAGCAATAATAGTACATTATGCAACGAGTCTATAATGGTAGTAATTAAGACGCGAGGATGTTTATGAAACGAGCGCAAGCGAGTTTCATAATTTTCATACGAGCGTATTAATTACCATTATAGGCAAGTTTCATACAACGTTTTATGTTGGACCATATTTCTAGGAGTGGATCAGGACAGCACGTTTGCACATCTCCTTTTTATGTTAGGTTAGGTTCTTTTCAAACTGAAATGACGAGTGAAGCGTACAGTTAAAATTACTCTAACCTAACCTAACCTAACCTATCCTAACTTAACATAAAAAGGTTAGGTTAGAGTAATTTTAACTGTACGCTTCACTCGTCATTTCAGTTTGAAAATAATCTAACCTAACATAAAAAGGAGATGTGCAAACGTGCTGTCCTGATCCACTTCTATATTTCTAACTTGAAATTATTCGTAAGTATTCATGTTATGTAAGCTAAAGTGGAAGAAAAGACATGGAATCAATATAAACGGATATCGGCTGACGAACCTAAGATTCGCGGACGACATCGTACTTTTCGCTAAAAACGCCACCGACCTACAAGAGATGATACAGGAACTAAGCGATTGCAGCGCACACGCAGGCCTAAGCATGAACATGGAAAAAACCCAAGTCATGACGAACAGCCAACCACAACCAATCCAAGTCAACGCAACCAGATTACAGTACGTGGAGGAATACATCTATCTGGGCCAATTGGTCGGATTCAAAAGCTGCATGACGAGAGAACTAAAAAGAAGAATTGCATCAGCATGGAGAGCTTTCTGGTCACTGCAATTCATACTCCTTGACAAGAAACTGAACCGCAAACTAAAGCTGGAGGTGCTGCAAACCTGTATCTTCCCAACCTTACTGTACGGCTGTCAGACCTGGAAACTGACCGTGAACCAGAAGACGCAGATTCAGATCTGCCAGCGCAAAATGGAGAGGAAAATCCTAGGACTCTCCCTCAGAGACAAGATTTCCAACACCAGACTCAAGCAGATGACAAACACCAGAGACATGGCACACCAAGGGAGCGCCTGAAATGGAAATGGGGAGGCCACGTGTCGAGACTCCAAGGCTGCAGATGGGCGCATATTTCCACCACGTGGGACCCACGCATCGGGAGGCGAAACCGAGGAAGACCTGGGACCAGATGGGCGGACTTCTTCAAGAGCCTAGCTGGACCCCTGTGGTCCATAACAGCCAAGAACCGAGAAGAATGGAGATCGCTACAGTTTGCCAGTATCGAGTGAGAGTGCAAGTGTACACACACAAACGACGAACAAAACTTATATAGAACAGAATCTACCGTCATGCGGATTAGCTCACCGCATGATCTCTAAAGAGCTCCCCTTTAAGGAGGCCATAACCCTTCACGGGAAATCCAAAGGCTATTTCATTAATTCATTCATTCATTCATTCATGTTATTATAATAAGTTGAAATGCGCACACACCGTGCATGGGGTAAGAAACATTACTTGTCTTTACTATAAGCTGCGATGGATTTCTGTCTCTTCTTACACTTGATAAATGATATCTGTCACATAGTTCTGAGCATAAAACACACACACACACACACACACTTATCATTTGGTTCGTAGTAAGTCTTGTTGCCGCACACCTTGTGGTGGAAGCCATGGGTTGCCAATCTTGTCGTCACGTGTCTCATTTCATGATTAGCTTCCGTCCATGTCCTATCTTGCATCGCACACGTTGCGTAGAGTTCCTCCGGTATGCTGGTTTTATTCTCGTGCAGATCTTGTAGGAGCCGTTTGTAGGCGTCGTTCGCTGGGAGCATTATTTCGCACCTTAGGTCCTCTATCAAAAAGGTCTCTCTGGTTAGTTCGTACACTAGTCTCGATCTTGCGTTCTGTGGTAGTCCTAGAGCTCTCTTCAAATACCTAGCTTTCACCCGCTCTAGTTCTTCCATCTGTTTGTATGTGAGGTATTCTCCCACTGATTCTAGGCCATACGTCAGGACGGGGAATATCTTTATCCGGAACAGGTATTCATGTTATTGTTATGTGAGTGAGTGCAATAGCCTACCTCGTGAATTGTGAGATGTGCGCAGACGCGAAAGTATTGATTTTTTTTTCCGGGAAACGAATATCGACGACCTTGATTAGTAGTAAGATAAACATCAGTCTTGATATAATGATGAAATTGAATTCGACATTGAAAAACGAGATGAAAAATTGAATTTATTTGAATATTATTTACAATTAACGCTAATTATTATAGTAACAGAACATAACCTTCTGCGACAGTATTGGATTTCCAGCCTCCGTGACCTTTCGATAGTTGTTTTTCGATTGCATATCCGAGAATAATCGAAAACCTGAACTTTAATCAATAAGTGTACTTTAATGACATGCATTGAAGAACTGCTACCAGGTGTATAATTACTACATTTCGGCATGGTCGAGCATAAAATGAAATATTTTCTTTCCATTATCATGTTAAAGACTGTGCATACCAATAAAATTAAATCAATTTTTCTAAAATGACAAAAAATGGTGGGCGGTAGAAAAATTCTGACTTCATTTTTGGACTCAGCAGATGACAATACATAAGAAACAGTAGAAATTTTACATTTAACAAAATCATTGTTGACCAGTGTAATTGACTAAATCCCATCTCGCCATCGTCAATTTCATCTATGCTGTAAAACCCAACAGTTGATACAATAACTAAAAAAATACCCCAACAAAATTCCATTACACATGAATATAGTAGGCCTACAAACTTGTGAAAATTGGCTTATTAAAGCTGTTAAGGATATATTCATAAGGTTCTTTAGAAGAACGGTATTAACCAATTCATTTAGAGACCGCAAGTTGCTAAGCCTACCAATTATTGTAACAAATAGACTAGACATTTCATAAATTTTGTTGTGGTGTTAAAACAATAAAGGCATGCTATATTCATAAATGATCCGAATTTTTAGGTGTAGTAAATCTCCGTTTTAGTTTTGATAATGTTTAGGATGAAACATTTAATTTTAGGTATTTTAAACTGGTAAATTTGATATTTATTTTACAACATTTATCCATATACGAGTACTATTCACCGACATTTAAAAAAAAAAGAAAACCTTTAAGGGGAGGCAGAGGTGAATATTTCAAAATCCACAAAATTTATCCGATTTGTTTGAAATTGATCATGGATACTAAGTATGTTATTAGTAATGGACATACCAAGTTTCAACTTTCTAAGTACAATAGTTCTGTAAATATTAATAATTTTATAAAACTTCATATCGTTTGGTATAAAATGCTCCATGCACCATATTGTAAGATATTTTCAATATTTCTTTTTATTTATATGTTCAGAGAAGGTATATAAATAATGATAAGTATTAGTTTATTATGGGAATAATATAGTAATACAGTTATCTTGGCTTTAATTTCATACTTTTAAAGGGTACAAAATCAAAAACTAACATCGAAATATCAAAATAAAGATAATAAAAATGGAAAAAACCAAATTTTCATTTTTTCTCCAGTTTTTGTTCAAAATTTCACCTCTGCCTCCCCTTAAAACTACGGAGGAAAAATCAAAGCAACGAATTCCAAATTATGTTTACAAAACAGTTTGAAATTACTTTCCCTTTGTTACATTGTCTCATGCTTTGTGACTGGAATGAGCAATGCATTACCCAACCTATAGAAGTGTGTTGACGTTGATTTTTCAGTTTGTAAGAAATAATAATAATAATAATAATAATAATAATAATAATAATAATAATATCATTGTATTGAATTATTTTTATTAAATTAATATAACGAGCAATGAAATCATCGTTAAACGCAGCACATTGAACAACATATACGCAAATTCTTCAAGTTTTGAGAGTAGGTTAATTTCAGTCTTTGTAGCTGAATTTCGGGATATTTGTAGCCGACTCGCTCGTGTTCAGGTTGGCAACGCTGTGAAGTAGACAGTCATTGCTGCTAGTGCCGTCGCCTAGAGAAGACTACGTAGGTGCCTTGCCTGCCCGTTCGTAAGATGGTGCTTTTATTCCAAAGCTTAACATTACAATTTTCCTAGATATATCAAAATTAGCGTATTGAATATTTCGAATGTACACGAGACTAAGCATCATTTCAAATATCTTTGATTCAGAATGTTTCGTTAGAAAAAAAAACAAAGCAAGTTTCATTGGGTAAAACGTTGGAGATAAATATTTTTCGTTTGATATGTTGGTAATTTCATAGAAGACGGGCACTTGGTTGAATATAGTACGTATTACCAACTTTTTTATTTCAGAGTTAAATGTTAGTGATCTTTTAGTGACTTTTACATGTTAGTACTAGGTTTTTTATACTAGATGTCGCCGTGATTTTCTTTTAATTTGATTGGTTATAGTTGTCATTTGTTCTAAAATTTTCGTTAATTTTGAATGGATAATGACGTTATCAGTTGTTCTTGGTTGTTTGACGTGAGTGGTGTTATGTTGTGTCTGATGGCTAAAGCTATTGAAAGTTTGTCATTTTATGATTTTCTTTCGATTTGATTCCTTATAGTTGTAATTTATTCTAGAATTTTCATTAATTTTGAATGGATAATGACGTCAGTTGTTCCTGGTTGTTTGACGTGAGTGATGTTACATTGTAGATTTGTCTGCATTTGTCGAATGAGCATCATCATGCTTACGAAAAGGCACTTTTCAGTGCCAATAATTTATTTTGTGTGCACAAGGTTGGAATTTTGAAGTAAGAGGGAAAGGAAGGAATCCGTGTTCTGAAATTATTGATTAAATTTTGTGTCGATTTTGGTTTAGTTCTTTCGCTGGTGATTAAGGATTGTGTTGAATGTTGAGGAGAAAACTGTTTTTTCTGTGGTTTAAAGAAATTACTTACTGAATTTTCTGTAGATGTTAAGGTGTAATAAGTGTTCGAAGAGAATTTCATTTAGTGTAAAGACGTGGTTTATTTATGCAAAGTTGACTGTACGACAAAGTATTAGTTTAGTTTTTTGTTGCTTGCATGGTTTAAGTTTAGATTGCCTTAAAGCCTGTGTCATTTATATCGGAAGTGAAGTGGTTGTCGATGAAGACGTCAATGAGAATTGAATTTTATTTGATAAGGTGATAAATTATTATGTTTTGTTTTGTGTTTTTTGGGGATAAAGTGCGGACGAAAACTACCAGAAAAGTACTACCAACTACGAAGTTCGAATGCCACGAAACGCCAAAAAAAAATCAAAGGCGAAAAATTAAATATATTTTCATTTTTTGGAGGGCTTGTTCTTCTTTAAAAATACGAATATATATTTGATTTTTCATCTTTGATTTTGCGATGTTTGGTGACATTTGGACTTCATAGTTGGCAGAACGGTTTTGGTAGTTTTCGTCAGCCATGTTGGATTTTGCCCGTCTTCTAGGAAATTACCGATATGTTTTATACCTCGTTGTTTTGTAGACTTAATTTGTCTTCCTGATTACATTAGCGACTCTTAAAGCATTCATCTCCAATACAGAGACTTCACTCACGTAACAGACCTTTACTCCATTTGACAACAGACTAGTGACTCCACTATAGAGGTGACTTGAAACTTGATGGAACAAAAGTTGAGACTTCTACTTCAGAAACTGTATTTGCATTTTAAGTAGTAAATGTATTGCGACTATGTGAGCAGCTATTTTAATGTGTGCGATCAATCTCTACTAGATTAATAATAGCTAAGTACGTGTATGCAGTATTTAATTAGTGCAATGTAATACGTTGGAATATCTCCCTGCACCACTTCACAGAAATTGATTCGAATCGAATTAGTGTTAACTCATGAGCTGATTCTCGGGGTTTCAAGGAATAAATTTAAGCGTTGAAATTACTCTCATACTGTGTTCAAAAATTGCAAAGGATTATGCAGTAATACTTGGTTCTTAATGCTTGTAGTTCAGTACAACCGTTAGCGGGATATAGAAATGTGGATCTGCTGGCTCTCGAAAGAAATGTGAAGCTGTGGTTTTCTTCACGTGTTAGGCTATCTAGTTCTCTGAATTTTCGAAAAGTCTACGAAAATTGCGTTATTGTTTACGATCGATTTAGAAATACAGTATGATGGGAAGCATAATGGCTACTTCTTGAACAAATGGTAATATGCTAGCATAAACTCATAGTTTTGAAAATTAGATTGTATGTTGTAAATCCTGTTTTTATTTTCGTGTAATTTCCGGACTGTTATCTACTTGGCAGACAATGGAATTGATATTAAAATTGATAGCTAAAAACTTTCTGTAAATTTCTCCTCTCGAATTTAATTTTTAGGGGTATGTCCAGGAAAACGTGAAACGCACCATTTCCAGAAACGCGCTGTTAACTGAAAGTAAAATCAATTTCTGTTCTGGAACAGTTATGCTGAATTTGGGATAATGCAAATACATAAAATAACGTGGCAAAGTTGTCATGCTTCGAATCTAGAACAGTCTATGCAGTAAGGATTTCCCACCTGCTAAAACGGCTCTTGAAGAGAGACTTCAACTTCTATGGAGTCATTTTACGGTGCTTCTCTTTGAAATTTAATAAACCTGTATAATTTCTGAAAATTTAGATCAATTGTAAGGTATTACATTCTTTTGTTAACATTTGTTTGCAACTCTCAAGTGTATTTATGTTGTCCCTGACATACTAACTTTGAGCACGCGCGTCTTGAGTCTTTTTGCATGGCCGGCAATAATTTCTTTGTAACATCACTAACATATTATTAGTAAATTACTAACATATGCCGTACAATTCAATTGAGAGAATGCAAACTTGTCATTCAAAAGAATTCATTAGCGCAAGTTATCAAAGACAACTTCAAATTTAATAAATGCTATGGCTATTTATTTTACAAGTGGCAACATTTGAAAGTTGTGTGGGGAAATTTCTCATATTTTTAAAACCCGAGGGTATTGAACATATTGCATCGAAATCTCTCACTGGAAATTTAGAAAAATGTTTGATGGAATGCATTAAATTTAATACATGAGAAAAACTGAAAGGGGGTTTCATTGTTGTTCAGTTAACAAATGCTATTTTTATTAAGGCTTGATCCCCTGTAAATCTTCCACAAATACAATTGTAAAAATCCAGCTGTTCTATTAAAACGTTCTTGTGAGCGAACGTCTTTAAACGTAATTCAAAAACTGCCGTGGTATTTAATTATGGAAGTCAATCTTGTGCAGATTTTATTGTAATGGCAATAGTGTCGCCTCTTTCATGAAGTAGAATAGTTGTGATGTAGGAAAGAAGTCAATCATTTGGTCTTTCCAAGATTACATGTAAAGATTCTATTGGCACATTCGCGAAAAAAAACTTTGATATGCAACATGGCTGTAGGTAGAATTATAAAAACTTTCGCAGCAACATTCTCTGCTTTGTTTTCCGAATCGGAATTTATTTCGTATCCATAAACTCAACTTTACAGTATTTCGCGTCATTCATAATTTATTGTAGGCCGTAATATTGACTGAAATACAAATGGTTAAGTAAAATTAAACAAAAAATCATGTATAGAACTTGGTAATGGCGTAATGGAAGTGTACTTCACCTTCTTCGCTTTGTGATTGAAATAGAAGTGATAACGTTGTGTAAACTACAGCTTCATGTTTATGCCGCTATCTATTCACTGTTAGTACAGGTTTGACTGAGGAATAATTCAGGATTACTAGCAAAATGGTTCGGAATTTTTTCAGGTCCCGAACAACTTTTTGAAAAATGAATTTTCATAGTAAACAGGATGAATTCTTTGCATAAACGAATACAATTAGGTCGAATTATATAGGCCTACAGAAGTTCGAGTCGGGAATGAACGACATATTGATAATTTTCTTCAATCACGATTTCAGGTTTAAAGAAAGATTGTCCCGAGTGATTATAAGACTGCACATTTACATTGTCTACAATGGAGACTTTACCACGGAATTTACCATGGTTCGGTACAAGTAGTCAGGTCTTCGATTCTTTGAAATTTTACATTCATTTGAAGTCGGAGTTGTATAAGTTTGTATTATTGGTTGTCCTGTATAAAACTAAAATATTATTACAGAAAATTCATGAAATCTGTGACTTAGGGGCGTCTCACAGGTACCGGCTGGAGACCTCCGCGGCTCCTCACAGGTACCGGCTGGAGACCTCCGCGGCTCCTCACAGGTACCGGCTGGAGACCTCCGCGGCTCCTCACAGGTACCGGCTTGAGTCCTCCGCGGCTTCTCACAGGTACCGGCTTGAGTCCTCCGAGGCTCCTCACAGGTACCGGGTTGAGTCCTCCGCGGCTCCTCTCAGGTACCGGCTTGAGTCCTCCGCGGCTCCTCACAGGTACCGGCTGGAGACCTCCGCGGCTCCTCACAGGTACCGGCTTGAGTCCTCCGCGGCTTCTCACAGGTACCGGCTTGAGTCCTCCGCGGCTTCTCACAGGTACCGGCTTGAGTCCTCCGCGGCTCCTCACAGGTACCGGCTTGAGTCTTCCGCGGCTCCTCTCAGGTACCGGCTTGAGTCCTCCGCGGCTCCTCAAAGGTACCGGCTTGAGTCCTCCGCGGCTTCTCACAGGTACCGGCTTGAGTCCTCCGCGGCTCCTCACAGGTACCGGCTTGAGTCCTCCGCGGCTCCTCACAGGTACCTGCTGGAGTCCTCCGCGGCTCCTGTCCGGTAGCGGCTGGAGTCCTCCGCGGCTCCTCTCAGGTAGCGGCTGGAGTCCTCCGCGGCTCCTCACAGGTACCGGCTTGAGTCCTCCGCGGCTCCTCACAGGTACCGGCTTGAGTCCTCCGCGGCTCCTCCACAGGTACCAGCTGGTGTCCTCCGCGGCTCCTCACAGGTACCGGCTTGAGTCCTCCGCGGCTCCTCACAGGTACCTGCTGGAGTCCTCCGCGGCTCCTGTCCGGTAGCGGCTGGAGTCCTCCGCGGCTCCTCACAGGTACCGGCTTGAGTCCTCCGCGGTTCATCACAGGTACCGGCTTGAGTCCTCCGCAGCTCCTGTCCGGTAGCGGCTGGAGTCCTCCGTGGCTCCTCACAGGTACCGGCTTGAGTCCTCCGCGGCTCCTCACAGGTACCGGCTTGAGTCCTCCGCGGCTCCTCACAGGTACCGGCTTGAGTCCTCCGCGGCTCCTCACAGGTACCAGCTTGAGTCCTCCGCGGCTCCTCACAGGTACCGGCTTGAGTCCTCCGCGGCTCCTCACAGGTACCGGCTGGAGACCTCCGCGGCTCCTCACAGGTACCGGCTTGAGTCCTCCGCGGCTCCTCACAGGTACCGGCTTGAGTCCTCCGCGGCTCCTCACAGATACCTGCTGGAGTCCTCCGCGGCTCCTGTCCGGTAGCGGCTGGAGTCCTCCGCGGCTCCTCACAGGTACCGGCTTGAGTCCTCCGCGGCTCCTCACAGGTACCGGCTTGAGTCCTCCGCAGCTCCTCACGGGTACCGGCTTGAGTCCTCCGCGGCTCTTCACAGGTACCGGCTTGAGTCCTCCGCGGCTCCTCACAGGTACCGGCTGGCGACCTCCGCGGCTCCTCACAGGTACCGGCTTGAGTCCTCCGCGGCTCCTCACAGGTACCGGCTTGAGTCCTCCGCGGCTCCTCACAGGTACCTGCTGGAGTCCTCCGCGGCTCCTGTCCGGTAGCGGCTGGAGTCCTCCGCGACTCCTCTAGGGTAGCGGCTTGAGTCCTCCGCGGCTCCTCACAGGTACCGGCTTGAGTCCTCCGCGGCTCCTCACAGGTACCGGCTTGAGTCCTCCGCGGCTCCTCACAGGTACCGGCTTGAGTCCTCCGCGGCTCCTCACAGGTACCGGCTTGAGTCCTCCGCGGCTCCTCACAGGTACCGGCTTGAGTCCTCCGCGGCTCCTCACAGGTACCGGCTTGAGTCCTCCGCGGCTCCTCACAGGTACCGGCTTGAGTCCTCCGCGGCTCCTCACAGGTACCGGCTTGAGTCCTCCGCGGCTCCTCACAGGTACCGGCTTGAGTCCTCCGCGGCTCCTCCACAGGTACCGGCTTGAGTCCTCCGCGGCTCCTCCACAGGTACCAGCTGGTGTCCTCCACGGCTCCTCTCAGGTACCGGCTTGAGTCCTCCGCGGCTCCTCTCAGGTACCGGCTCCTCACAGGTACCAGCTGGTGTCCTCCACGGCTCCTCTCAGGTACCGGCTCCTCACAGGTACCGGCTTGAGTCCTCCACGGCTCCTCTCAGGTACCGGCTCCTCACAGGTACCGGCTTGAGTCCTCCGCGGCTCCTCTCAGGTACCGGCTCCTCACAGGTACCGGCTTGAGTCCTTCGCGGCTCCTCACAGGTACCGGCTTGAGTCCTGCGCGGCTCCTCACAGGTACCGGCTTGAGTCCTCCGCGACTCGTCACAGGTACCGGCTTGAGTCCTCCGCGGCTCCTCACAGGTACCGGCTTGAGCCCTCCGCGGCTCCTCACAGGTACCGGCTTGAGTCCTCCGCGGCTCCTCACAGGTACCGGCTTGAGCCCTCCGCGGCTCCTCACAGGTACCGGCTTGAGTCCTCCGCGGCTCCTCACAGGTACCGGCTTGAGTCCTCCGCGGCTCCTCACAGGTACCGGCTTGAGTCCTCCGCGGCTCCTCACAGGTACCGGCTTGAGTCCTCCGCTGCTCCTCACAGGTACCGGCTTGAGTCCTCCGCGGCTCCTCTCAGGTAGCGGCTCCTCACAAGTACCGGCTTGAGTCCTCCGCTGCTCCTCACAGGTACCGGCTTGAGTCCTCCGCGGCTCCTCACAGGTACCGGCTTGAGTTCTCCGCGGCTCCTCACAGGTACCGGATTGAGTCCTCCGCGGCTCCTCACAGGTACCGGCTTGAGTCCTCCGCTGCTCCTCACAGGTACCGGCTTGAGTCCACCGCGACTTCTCTCAGTTAGCGGCTCCTCACAGGTACCGGCTTGAGTCCTCCGCGGCTCCTCACAGGTACCGGCTTGAGTCCTCCGCGGCTCCTCACAGGTACCGGCTTGAGTCCTCCGCGGCTCCTCACAGGTACCGGCTTGAGTTCTCCGCGGCTCCTCACAGGTACCGGCTTGAGTCCTCCGCGGCTCCTCACAGGTACCGGCTTGAGTCCTCCGCGGCTCCTCACAGGTACCGGCTTGAGTCCTCCGCGGCTCCTCACAGGTACCGGCTTGAGTCCTCCGCGGCTCCTCACAGGTACCAGCTGATGTCCTCCACGGCTCCTCTCAGGTACCGGCTCCTCTCAGGTACCGGCTTGAGTCCTCCGCGGCTCCTCTCAGGTACCGGCTCCTCACAGGTACCAGCTGGTGTCCTCCACGGCTCCTCTCAGGTACCGGCTCCTCACAGGTACCGGCTTGAGTCCTCCACGGCTCCTCTCAGGTACCGGCTCCTCACAGGTACCGGCTTGAGTCCTCCGCGGCTCCTCTCAGGTACCGGCTCCTCACAGGTACCAGCTGGTGTCCTCCACGGCTCCTCTCAGGTACCGGCTCCTCACAGGTACCGGCTTGAGTCCTCCGCGGCTCCTCTCAGGTACCGGCTCCTCACAGGTACCAGCTTGAGTCCTCCGCGGCTGGCGTCCTCCTCGACGTCTCACAGGTTCCGGCTGCGGTCGAGGTGGGCTCCTCCACGTTGGTGACCGGGGGGTGCAATGGTGGCTCACGTGCTCTTCTTTTCGACCATTCTTCGTCTTATCACCAATCACGCCGTTTCATAATCTTGTCTTTTTCATCTCTCTGTCGGTCGACCTGGTTGGCGAGTTGGAATACCGCTTGCCTTCTATGCCCGAGGTTGTGGGTTCGATCCTGTCCAGTTCGATGGCATTTAAGAACGCTTAAATGCGACACGTTCATGTCAGTAGATTTCCAGGCATATGAAAGAACTGCAGCGGGACAAAATTCCAGCACATCCGGCGACGCTGATATAACCGCTGCAGTTGCGAGCGGCGTTAAATAAATCATAAAACATAACATTGTCTCTCTGTAAGCCATCATTGCATGCGGAACGCCCACCACACCTTCACAACCATTTTCACCTCTCCATCCCCGTTGTACATTTTGCCATGTCCTCCAGCATGATGGGATTGTTGAAGGTACGTTTTCCTCGGTGCGACTGTTTCGATGATCGTACACAGTGTTATTAACTGAACTATTTGTTTGATTATTGAATCGTGTATTTTGTTTTCAGTAAGCTTTGGTTTAATTACTTCTATTGTTTCTTGAACAGGAATGTTCGTATATAAATTTTCAATATCCAATGACATTAGTCTTGTATCTTTATCAATCGAAATATTTTTCACTTCATCTACTATATGTTTTGTATTTTTATTGTGTATACGTTGTTCATATTAAGGGTCTGCTGTATCCAGTTCTGTAAAAATTTACTCAGTTTATAATTAGGTGAATTCATATTGTTAAGTATTGGTCGCTTTGAAAGACCAGTTTTGTGGGTTATGGGCAAAGCTTTTAGGGTTGGTATTGAAGAATTCATGTTTATATTGTAAATTTTATTAGTAACAACAATGTAATTTATTCCTCACAACAATAATTCCTTTCTACAATTCGCCTTAAACGCTCTCGGCAACAATTGGAATTTTCACTCAACACAGTATTCGTTATAGCACTCCACCGACGACAATGACAATTTACTTGGACTAGTACGAACAACAATGAACTGTTAATCTTAACTAATATTTACAAAGCACTATTTACAAATCAGAACTACCAGTTCTCAGTTCACAGTTCTTCTATCTCAGTCACTGGAGTTCACAATATCTCGAACCACAGACCTTCAGAGACAGTTCACTGTACTCGAACTCGGGTCCCTCCAACTGCGGTCCACTGCACTCGAACTCAGGTCCCTCCAATTGCGGTCCACTGCACTCGAACTCAGGCCTTCGGATGCTGACGCAGATGCGGACGCACACTCGAGTCGAACTCCGGCTGGCTTGCTTGCTCTGGCTTACTCACTGACTGAATAACTGAAAACTGCTAACTGCAAAACTGCTGTCGTTCCTTCGCGTCCGTAATTTATAACCACAGCGACGTAACCTCGAAGGTTCCACGCGTCTCTAGAGATGGCATTCCAGAGAAATCCAGAGCCCTCTCCTCTCTACCAGCACCAGATGCGCAACGCAAACTCGTCGCGTTGACGTAATACAACCTCTCTCTTCTCTCCACCGCGCGACGTCACTCAATGTTCCGTGGAGCCTGTGCGATCTGCTTTCTTGCGGGACGCTGGTCGTGAGTTCGAATCTCACGTCGCTGTCACAATATATTTATTAACTTCTGATTCTGGAATGATTTCTGATGCTGACTTTAATGTTGTTCTAATTTGTTTTTGGTAAAAGTCTTTTGGGTCCTGTTTTTTTCTTCAATTTTGGATTTTATTAAAAAATCTGTAGTTTTCTCGTTGTATTGTACTTTAGACATAATTACAATTGTATTATTTTTATCTGCCTTTATGTGTATCACATTATTTTCTTTTAGTTTCCGCTTTAATTATGTTATCTTACTTTTAAGCTTCTTTGCATTTTGTATGAGATTATTTGTTCTGGGATCGTTTTTGTAATCATTTATAATTTTAGATGCGTTGTACCTTTATTTTCGTGAGAAATGTTTTGTATTATGGTTTCAGTTTCGATTATTGTGTCTTCTAATATTTGATTAAGATTTGTTTGAGGAAAGTTGTTTTTATATCCTTGATTAAGAATTTGAACATCATCATCTGAAAATGTGACGGTGGATAAATTGACAAATTTTATCTGATTGTTGTTTCCTTTTTCTTTTTCTTTGATCAAATTATGTTTAAGGATTTTGTTTCTATTTGCCAACATCATTAATTTGTTTTGTAAGTGGTTATATTTTTTGTCCATCAAATGTTTTATTTTATTATGAACAACAGTGTCCAAAATTGGCCAATTATTTCCAAAGATTTTTCCTACTAATAAATGTAATTCATGTAATTTAGTATTGATGTGATCTTTTTTCTTGTGCAGGAATTTGATCCCGTTTTTTACCCAATTTAACTCAGCTTTTGATTTTGTTAGTTTTGCTGTAAATGATTTATTCTTAATTTTGACTTTTGCATAATTAGGTATTGTATTTTGTTGGAGACATCTTTGATTGAACCAAATATTGGCTTTATGTATTATGTAGTTTTACTTTGAGATTCAGATATTGCCTATAAACTTTTGTCTGACTGGTCTGTAATATTTTGCAATTCATTTTTAGTTTTCAGAGAAGTCTGAATTGTATATTAAATTGTTTATTTCAGTCACTGACTTCACAGCATATGTTTAAGGTGTTAAACCTTTATATTACATGTTTAAACGATGTATGTACGTTTTCGTTAGTCTACGCTAACATCATCAGATACGACGTACATTTCAGCAATATCAATAATCTTTACATAATCTCTACAAATATAATACATGTTTAGTGACGTACAAAATAAAACCTACTAAAAACCAACATGGTAATGATACACACTGACACTCCTATATGACTGCCCCTATTGTCAATTATTTAAAATATACATGGAAATTGCAAGCAGCCGAAACCGCCGCCGCCACTACCACCGCCGCTGCCGCTGCCGCCGCCAACACTACTGCCGCCGCCACTACCACCGCAGCTGCCGCCGCCACTACTACCGCCGCTACCGCCGCCACTACCACCGCCGCTGTCGCCGCCGCTGCCACTGCCGCCGCCACTACTACCGCCGCCGCCACTACCACCGCCGCTGCCGCCGCCACTACTACCGCCGCCGCCACTACCACCGCCGCTGCCGCCGCCACTACCACCGCAGCTGCCGCCGCCACTACTACCGCCGCCACTACCACCGCCGCTGTCGCCGCCGCTGCCACTGCCGCCGCCACTACTACCGCCGCCGCCACTACCACCGCCGCTGCCGCCGCCACTACTACCGCCGCCGCCACTACCACCGCCGCTGCCGCCGTCACTACTAACGCCGCTGCCGCCGCCACTACTAACGCCGCCGCCACTACCACCGCCGCTGCCGCCGCCACTACTACCGCCGCTGCCGCCGCCACTACCACCGCCGCTGCCGCCCGCCACTACTACCGCCGCCGCCATCTGTCCGCCGCTACAGAAAATGTTATCACGGTGGTGACGATGGCATCTTGAAGATCTCTCGTCAGCTTGTATTTTTCCCTCCACTTTACAAAGGCTTTCGGGATGGTGCCTCTCGCTCCGAAGAAGAGACCGGTAACTGTGATTTTTTCAATGTTGTATTTCGCCGATAGGCACTGAATCGTGGGCTCGTAAATTGTTTTTTTTTCTCTTCGTTCACTTCAGATGGTTGAGTGGCTGAGATTTCAAATCTGATCGTAGGATCAATTATTTCGGCTGTCTGTTTATTCCTATTTATAGCTATGATATCGATCCTACGATTGCTCCCACCATCAGCAGAATGTCTTCGGAAATAAGCTCCATAAGGGGAGATAAATTCTCGTGAATCACCCTTTATTTTATGAGTGACAGTTGAAGAAAATACTGTATGTTACAAACGGGAGCGTTATTGGTAACATGATCAAAATGATTGTTATGAAAATGAGAGAAAGTGAGTGTCAGTTTCGTGATGCTGATAATTTTACTGTAGTCAATTAAATGTACGAGATGGCATGGCTGTAGTGATCCCAAGAGACTCAGTCTCGTCTTATCACGTTAAGTAAATTACACGTCATAATTCACGTGTCAGGGATTCTGCTGCAGGTGGTTGTATGCTCAGGTGATAAGGCTACCTGTTGCTCTGACAGGAAAACACTTCCGGGTTTACGCCGACGGTTCAGTACGGCTCTGTCTGTGACCCAAGGAGGGCTCTTCTCCATTTTATTCTCTTTGATAATTCAAAATTTTCATGTCCATTCCACAGACGGGGAAACGCTCACCACTGCCCTGAATATTCAAGATTGGTTGAAGGTTATGAACTTATTAAGTTGGCTTGTAACGTGCTTAATTCAGCTTCCAGGGGCCTGTTTCTCAAAAATACTAGTTTAGTAGTTCACCAGTTACTAGTTACCAGAGTATATTTCACCAGCTCTAGTAGATTCTGTTTCTCAAACTATTTCACCAGTCTAGTAACTTGTGACAATTTTTTACTAGTCACATGATTTTTTTCACTATTGTACCAGAACAATGGAAGGAGTCCATAATTGTACCTATTTTTAAAAAGGGGGACAAAACCAACTGTGGTAACTTTCGAGGAATATCACTTTTGTTGACGTCGTACAAAATTTTGTCCAATATTCTTTTGAGGAGATTAACTCCGTACGTAGATGAAATTATTGGGGATCATCAGTGCGGTTTTCGGCGTAATAGATCGACTATTGATAAGATTTTTTGTATTCGGCAGATAATGGAGAAAAAATGGGAGTATAAGGGTACAGTACATCAGTTATTCATAGATTTCAAAAAGGCAAATGACTCGGTTAAGAGGGAAGTATTATATGATATTCTTATTGAATTTGGTATTCCCAAGAAACTAGTTCGATTAATTAAAATGTGTCTCAGTGAAACATACAGCAGAGTCCGTATAGGTCAGTTTCTATCTGATCCTTTTCCAATTCACTGCGGGCTAAAGCAGGGAGATGCACTATCACCTTTACTTTTTAACTTTGCTTTAGAATATGCCATTAGGAAAGTTCAGGATAACAGGCAGGGTTTGGAGTTGAACGGGTTACATCAGCTTATTGTCTATGCAGATGACGTGAATATGTTAGGAGAAAATACACAAACGGTTAGGGAAAACACGGAAATTTTACTTGAAGCAAGTAAAGCGATCGGTTTGGAAGTAAATCCCGAAAAGACAAAGTATATGATTTTGTCTCGTGACGGGAATATTGTACGAAATGGAAATATAAATATTGGAGATTTATCCTTCGAAGAGGTGGAAAAATTCAAATATCTTGGAGCAACAGTAACAAATATAAATGACACTCTGGAGGAAATTAAAAGCAGAATAAATATGGGAAATGCGTGTTATTATTCGGTTGAGAAGCTCTTATCATCCAGTCTGCTGTCCAAAAATCTGAAAGTTAGAATTTATAAAACAGTTATATTACCGGTTGTTCTTTATGGTTGTGAAACTTGGACTCTCACTCTGAGAGAGGAACATAGGTTAAGGGTGTTTGAGAATAAGGTGCTTAGGAAAATATTTGGGGCTAAGCGGGATGAAGTTACAGGAGAATGGAGAAAGTTACACAACACAGAACTGCACGCATTGTATTCTTCACCTGACATAATTAGGAACTTGAAATCCAGACGTTTGAGATGGGCAGGGCATGTAGCACGTATGGGCGAATCCAGAAATGCATATAGAGTGTTAGTTGGGAGACCGGAGGGAAAAAGACCTTTAGGGAGACCGAGACGTAGATGGGAGGATAATATTAAAATGGATTTGAGGGAGGTGGGGTATGATGATAGAGACTGGCTTAATCTTGCACAGGATAGGGACCGATGGCGGGCTTATGTGAGGGCGGCAATGAACCTTCGGGTTCCTTAAAAGCATTTGTAAGTAAGTCAGCTGATTGAGTTCATTTGTTTATAGTCATGAGTAGGTATTGTTATTTGAGGTTAGAAGGCTAAGTTGTTTGTGCTTTGGTTTTGATTTCTCTTTTCGGTTGAAATTCCATCAATTGAAAGCAAATTAACTATACTCAATATGTTTAATGAAGCAAAGGATATATTATTTGGTACTTTTTCAAGCATGTTAACAAACAATGATGAAGTAAACGATGGACAAAAAATTTTGTAATGCGTTAGGCTGTGGAACTAATAGACTTACCTCACAACAAAGATTATGCATACGTTAGGGACACTTATTGGACCAACATTAAGAAATCAACTTTGATAAGTACCAATTCAAGTTCACAGTATCGTAATATGAACATATGATGTAGCTAGTGGGTCTACTGCCAACATAAATGTCACATATGACTTGATGAAAAATTTGCTATTTTTTTTTCAGTTTTATATTTGATCTATTCATAAATTATTGTAGCTTTATATTTAATTTGTAGGTTAAAGTTGACAATGTCAGAAGAACTGGCAGTGGAGGAGGAAAGCCAGCAAAAATTACTGAGTTGATGAATTGGTATTAGATTATTAGGAAAAAATTCTGCAAGTGTTGCTGGTCTAGGACAGAAAGACCAGATGACATTGGAAAATAATCAACATCCCGATTTGTAGAGCAATTTGTATTTGAAGCTTTGTTGATAATGCATGACTTCTGTTTGTTTGTCTTGTTATGGCAGGTCCCACTATATTTAACAACTCTTCAAACTTTTCAGCACTTTACCTAAACATTCATTATATTTAAACAATGCTCCCCTAAAGGAATAATAATAATTGTTCTTTCTCGATATAGTATTAGCTCTTCTCACAACAACTTCATCACTTCCATCGCAATCACTAAACCACATATTAAAAAAAATAACTACAATATTTTCTTTGATTATCTGAGAAAGGTTGTCACTGGTAACTGATAATATAGAAATCACCAATCTTTAGAGTCTTGTAGAAATATTCCTGTTGAATACTAATATAATCAACTAGATTAGCATTTTGAGAAACAGAATCACTTATGAACTGGTGAAATCGACCAATATTACTAATCTGTGAACTGGGGCCTGTTTCTCAAAACTCATGGACTAGTAATACTAGTCTGTACACTAGTAATATTAGTTTATTGTACAAGTCTGTGTTTCTAGAAACTACAAGGGTAAAGTAGTAGTTACCAGTTCACAGACTAGTAATATTGGTCGATTTCACCAGTTCATAAGTGATTCTGTTTCTCAAAATGCTAATCTAGTTGATTACACTAGTATTCAACAGGAATATTCCTACAAGACTCTAAAGACTGATGATTTCTACATTATCAGTTACCAGTGACAACCTTTCTCAGATAAAACAAAATATTGTAGTTATTTTCTTTTAATATCTGGTTTGGTGATTACAAATGAAGTGATGAAGAAGTTGTGAGAAGAGCTAAAACTATATCGAGAAAGAACAATTATTATTCCTTTACGGGAGCATTGTTTAAATATAATGAACGGTTTAGGTAAAGAACTGAAAAGCTTGAAAAGTTGTTAAATATAGTGGGACCTGCCATAACAAGACAAAAAAATAGAAGTCTTGCATTATCAGCAAAGCTTCAAATACAAATTGCTCTACAAATCGGGATGTTGATTATTTTCCAATCCCGTTTAGTTTTTTTGTCCTAGTCCAGCAACACTTGCAGAATTTTTTCCTAATAATATAATACCAATTCATCAACTGCAGTAATTTTTACTGGCTTTCCTCCTCCACTGCCAGTTCTTCTGGCATTGTCAACTTTAGCCTACAAATTAAATATAAAACGACAATAATTTATGAATAGATCAAATATAAAACTGAAAAAAAATTAGCGAATTTTTCATCAAGTCATAAGTGGCATTCATGTCGGCAGTAGACCCACTAGCTACATCATATGTTCATATTACGATACTGTGAACTTGAATTGGTACTTATCAAAATTACTTTCTTAATATTGGGCCAGTAAGTGTCCCTAACATATGCATAATCTTTGTTCTGAGGTATCAGTTCCATAGCCCCACACATTACAACACTTTTTGTTTACTTCATCATTTTTTGTTAAAATGCTTGAAAAAGCACCGAATAATAATCCTTTGATTCATTAATCATATTGAGTATAATTAATTTGCTTTCAACTGATGGAATTTCAACCGAAAAGAGAAATCAAAACCAAAACACAAACAACTTAGCCTTCTAATGTCAAATAACAATACCTATCAATGGCTATAAACAAATGAACTCAATCAGCTGATTAGTGAAACAGATCATGTGACTAGTGAAAAATTGTCACAAGTTACTGGACTGGTAAAATAGTTTGAGAAACAGAATCTACTAGAGCTGGTGAAATATACTCTAGTAACTAGTAACTGGTGAACTACTAAACTAGTATTTTTGAGAAACAGGCCCCAGGTAACTACTACTTTACCCTTGTAGTTTCTAGAAACACAGACTTTTAAAATAAACTAATATTATTACTGTACAGACCAGTATTACTAGTCCATGAGTTTTGAGAAACAGGCCCCAGATGTGCTTGGTACGGAGCGTGAGTCGCCTTTGTTACTGATCGCGCCTGTCTGCCCGTCTGCCCACATGCGTATAACATATTCCCTGCTTCAAATGATTTTTAATTAAACTTTTTCTTTTAGCTTTGAGCTGCGTCCGAATTCAGCGTGCGTTTTCTGTTTCTGTATACGAACGAAGAGTATTAAATTGTAACAAAACTAACACAATTCAATTTAATCCTGTCCAGATTCAACCTCACAAATTTCTAGCGCAATAATTTACAATAGGTTCCTATTAGAAACAACAACCAAATTTCTTAACTTAAAAATCGATAATGTGTCAAATTGAAAAAAAAAAATCATATTAAAGAAAGTACCACTAAACTAAATTCGGCATGTTTTGCTATTATATCTATGCAAAAGATTGGAATGTCATTGGACTTATATTTGGTGCGCGAGGAACAATTCCTAAATTTACATTGGAGATCCTCAGAAAATAAAAGGTTCCTGACACTTCAGACAATTACATCAACCATTTTAAAATCTTCATTGAACATCATCAATCACCATCTCTGTTCATCTTTATAATATTCAATGTATATTATTTATTTTCAATAAATTTTTATTGTTTTGATAGCTAACAAATCTTGTCGCAGAATATTCTTTTTTAAAATTTCATTATGTATTTTTAACATTACTTTACATTTTCTTTTTTGTTCATTTGAATTGATTAGGATGCCGATATTTTAAATCCAAGATTTGGACGGCTATCATTTCGATGATATTCTCTCTCTATCTTAAAAATAATATACTTTGCATACTTCCACTCTAATGAGTTTTGGAATAATATTCTGGGGAAATTGTACAGATAGTAAAAGTATATTCCTACTACAAAAAAAAGAGTAATTATAATAATAATAATAATAGGTGTCAAATTTAGGGAATCGTGTAGCACTATTAAAAAAAAACTAGAAATAATGCCCATGGCTTGACAGTATATATTATTTTATTAATAATCTTCCTCGTATGTAATCGTGAAAACTTTGTAACTAATTCAACAGTTCATAGTATAAATACGTGTCAAAAATGACTTTCATACTCCATCGGCAAGTCTATCGTGCTATCAAAAAGAAGTGCGTTATATGGCAGTAAAATTTTTTAATAGCCTCCCTATCGATATAAAAATGAAACTCAAAACATAAGATAATTTAGGGCCAAATCATGAAATTGATACTAAAACTTTGTGTTGTACTAGTAGACTATATTGTAAATCTCTTTTGTATATATTTCATCTAGACTGTGACTATAAATTAAGACTTTATAATAGTATTAAGTTTTTTTACGTGTTCCATATTCTAGCTGTGAAACAATGTATGAATACCATGGAATATTAATAAATACAATACAATACAATACTCCTTTTCTCTGCATTTCTCATTTCACCACTGCTCCATTATGACGCCATCTTGTCATCGTCATCTTTGAACAATTTGTAGTTGGAAATATACCTTAAATAAAGAACTGTTATTGCCACGAATGTAACGTTGTTTTTCTTTCCAAGAAGGAACTGCGAACTGCTACAGACAGAGGTGTGCTGTTGGGGAGCAGGCATTTCTGAATAATGTTAGAAAGCGGAGAGGTGGATGTTGATTTATAATGGCGATACGAATAAATGAGAATTTTCTTTTGTGCGCGAATATAAAGAAAATAGGCTAAGAGGCTTATAGCAGAATGTTTTTCATCTGTATAAAATAATGGACTGGAATATAAGACAGACATGCTGCGAGGGGGTTATTATAATGTAACCTCATTTACTCGGAGGTATATTACAATGTCGACGTTCTCTGACATTTCCTATTATATGGTTTTTGTTCTTTATTCTCTTCTGCTTCCTCAGAACTTTGAAAACAATGCATATTTAGTTATAATGATAATGAGGAGGAGAGCAAATGCTTAGACAGAAACAAGAGGATATGAAAGTATTGAACGCTCGAGTTATTGTTCAAATATAACAAGCAAATGGATTTGTGATTTTTGTTTGCGGTTTCACAAATCTCTACTGAAACTTTTAAAACGTGTGCGCTGTGACCGTAGTGAACTCACTCACAAGGGAAGGGTTTCGGCTCGAACAGGAATTTCGTATCCAAAAATTGGATGCACTTATACAATATGGAACCAAATCCAAAATACAGCTTTTGAGCTACAGCTGTTTTAGCAAATCGTTACAAATAAAATTCTACATCAATACTATTACGAAAGTAATGATTGCATTATTAATATTCTGAAATGCTCTTTCAGATCAATGGTGCAGCTCGCATCAGTATTTGACTCACACAGAGTAGAAGGGCAACATTGGAGTTGGTTCCATATTGCTTATTGCAAAAATGGGTATTGGCACTTGGTTCCTACTTGTGTGATTCAAATGAGAGAGAGATGAGGCAACAGTCTAGTTCAAATCCATGTTTAACACTTTATTATTGGAAAACTAAACATCCGAGACACTAATTGTGGGATTACAAATAGAATTTAAAAAACATATGTTCATTAGCATTTGTTCATACATTGACTTATCATTCCAAGGTGAAGTCAAGGGGACCATTGATTCCATCAACATCATCCTGTGCACACCTGTGGAGTAACGGCTAGCGCGTCTGGCCGCGAAACCAGGTGACCCAGGTTCGATTCCCGATCGGGGCAAGTTACCTGGTTGAGGTTTTTCCGGGGTTTTCCCTCAACCCAATATGAGCAAATGCTAGATAACTTTCGGTGTTGCATCCTGGGCTCATTTCACCGGCATAATCACTTTCATCTCATTCAGACGCTAAATAACCTAGATGTTGATAAAGCGTCGTAAAATAACCTACTAAAATAAAAATTCATTGGATTTTCTTTTGCAGTTACATATTTGATACCTAAACATCTTCGGTTCTACAACTTTCTTTGATACATTAACATTACTCTTGTTGCTATAATATAATATAATATAATATAATATAATATAATATAATATAATATAATATAATATAATATAATATAATATAATATAATATAATATAATATAATATAACATATAATATAACATAACATATAACATAACATATAACATATAACATAACATATAACATAACATATAACATAACATATAACATAACATATAACATATAACATAACATATAACATAACATATAACATATAACATAACATATAACATAACATATAACATATAACATAACATATAACATAACATATAACATAACATATAACATGACATATAACATATAACATAACATATAACATAACATATAACATGTAACATAACATATAACATAACATATAACATATAACATAACATATAACATATAACATGACATATAACATAACATATAACATATAACATAACATATAACATAACATATAACATGTAACATAACATATAACATAACATATAACATAACATAACATATCACTCCTATTAGCAAAAAATTGTATTCAAACTCCCATATTTACACAAAACAAACATGGGAAGTGACAGCTTGGAGTTGGTTCTAAATTGCAAAACACTGCATTATGGATTCTGTTTTTGGTGATTGGTTCAGATCTCTCTATAGGGCAGCACGTTACAGATAGGAGTTGGTTCGATTTTGTATAAGAAACTATAGACATTAAGACACATTTTACAATAGAAATCCAGATATTCATAAAATGGTGGTTGGTTCCATATTGCATAAGTGCATCCAATTGTATACAGGCCCATCTTTACATCTCTGTAAAGCTCCCAAAAGCATTCGTTTGTGTAATGTGTGGTTTGTCTGTTAGAGCACTGTACAAGTTGAGGGGTGGGGAGAGCACTGCACAAGTTAAGGGGATGGACACCTTACCCGTAAGCCTAACCTAGCCTAGAAGCTAATGCGAGTGGTAAAATTTCTAAAGCCCATTTAAGAACATTTTTCTCCAACGTTCTGTCTGAAAATATTGCAGCTAATCAAAAATGTACACGGTTGTGTGAGTCATTGAATGCTCACAAGGACACAACCTTAATAAATTAATCATTCCAAGGCTAGGACATGGAATGTATGATCATTCCACCTAAAAAGCTAAATATATCCAGCCTCTGGATATCTATTTCCTTAGACAACACAAAATATATGCTCGGAGGATAACAGATTGCATAAGGACTCTTGCTGAGAATCCAGAACTTAACTTGGGAAATCGAGTGTTTATAATGAAAATGCACTCTGTTTTTCATAACCAGTTGTCTGCTCCAGTGTACCGCCCTATGCTTCAGTATTCCTGGCAGTCAGCTGGTTACGTGAATCCTGAACAAGTCTCGGACTCCAAAAATGTAATTCAGGTGGCATTTGATTTTACTGCTTTAGGCTTTTAACATATTATTTTTAGAGACGTTCAGTATAGTAATAATTATAAATTGGAAACTTACCACTGCAATTTCACCTAAATTGCACTGTTAATTATTGTTTTTAAATATTTGCAAAAATTGAGTAAACTCTACAACTCCACTAAAGTTCCTGCATTCGTGATGCAAGTAACATTAAGGAAGCCGTGAAAAAATCAACAAGATTCCAGACTCATCATAGACTGGGGGAAAAAAAGACAGACGTATATCACGGCCTCCTGGAGTATAGTAAACACAGAAAATATTTTAAAGCAACAATGTTGTAGATATATATTTTTGTTTTCCAAATTTTTCGTCATTGAACAGAAACCAAGATGGAGATTTCATTGCAACTAATTAGAAATTCGTCTTTCAGGTATGTAATAAACGATCTTCGCACAAAATAATGTACGATACACGAGCGGTATGTTTTCTTTCAATTCTCGGAAATTAAAAAAGCTCAACTACGTTTCGCTTTTTCAAACTTTTCCTCGAACATGAAAACTTCAACATACCGCTCTTGTAACGCATATTACTATACATTTTTTTATAGAATATATTTTTTATTATAGACTAGAGCATGTTTTTGGAATTTTTAGGTCTTAAGTGCATATTTTACATTGCATATTTTGGCTTTTTGAGGGCATAAAAATCTTAGCTATTATTATTATTATTATTATTATTATTATTATTATTATTATTATTATTATTATATGCAGACGATCAGATTCTTTTTGCTACAAATGAAGACGAACTGCAATACTCAATATATCACCTGAATATAATAGCACAAAATTTCAATAGGAAAATTTCCCCCCCCCCCAAAAAAAAAAACAAAATTATGGCGTTCCAAGATAAACAGCCAGTTAGGAGTAAAATTGGCATTAGAACCCATACGTTAGAACAGGTAAACTCATTTAAATATTTAGGTTATAATTTGACATATTTATCTGTTACTGATATATCTGAAATTATTCAACATTTTAATGGAGCCTTAAGAACTATCAATCAGGTTTTCACAACCACGAAAACACAAAAACATACCAGGTTAAAAGCATATAAAGTTCTAGCAAGACCTGTCCTCATGTATGGTAGTGAGGCCTGGACTGTCCGAAACTCAGATGTTCAACGCCTAGCAACTGCGGAAATGAGATTTCTAAGGAGGACTGCGGGCTACAGCTTACTTGACCACAGAAGGAATGAACTAATTACAAAAGAATTGGAAATTACACCTATTTATGAACATCTCAACCACTATAGACAAAAATGGCTTAACCATGTCAATAGGATGGACCGTTCCAGACTCTCAAGACAAATTCTCCGCTATAAACCAAATGGAAGACGATCTTTGGGACGCCCCCTGAAAAGATGGACTGAGACATGGTAATGATGATAACGATGATGATGATGTTGATTATTATTATTATTATTATTATTATTATTATTATTATTATTATTATTATTATTATTATTCATAAACATCACGGTTTAGGCCGTCCGGCCTGTTCCGTCCCAATAGTAATTGAACTTTAAAACTGGTCACTCCATCGTCGTCTCGGTCTTCCTACATCCCGTCGTCCCATGGGTCTATAGTTGTGCAGTTTTCTTGGAACTCTGTCTGATGACCAAAGCTCGGAACTTGGGGACTTGTGTCTTTGAACGTGGCTAAGCGACCGGACTTCAATGTCAACAAACTCCCGCTTCCAGCACAGAGGTACTGTAAGGTCTGCTATAAAAGTGGTTCCTGGCTGGAACAACATAATGATAATATTATGGTAGGTTGAAACAAGTAATTTTATATTATATATATAAATAAACATGCAAAATATATGAAATTTACAGTTCTGCTCTGTATATTTTATTACAGTGTATGACTACACACATTCGAATATTTTTCGAACCAATACCTTCTTCGTCTGTTAGTTAAACATGATTTGAAACGAAAGAAACTTATTTCCACGTCACATGAAGTGACGGGAGCAAAATTAATTTTTTTATTTTATTTATTTTAACTAGCTACCTACTGAATATAAATTTCATTTATAAAACAAAAATGTTTCTAGCCACTACCTTAAGAGCCAGGCTCGTGTACGGTGTGGTCTTAGTCAATAATATAACATAAAATTTTCAAGGACAGTTTACTAAATACAGTAAGTAACTTAATTCAAAGCAATAAATACAACACGAGAGCAAGAATAAAGAAGAAAGAGAAAAATAGATAAAAATACACATTTAATATAAATTGACAATTCGACAGAAGCCAGTGATATTCAATAAAAACAAGAATATAGTAGAGAGAAATAAAAGGTAAAAAAAATACATTTGTTAATATTATATTATATCGTGGATAATTTTACAAATTTATTTTTTAAAAGCTTCAATTTTAAAAAATTTCAAATTTGGAAAATGGTTTGTAATTGTATTATAAAGTCTTAGGCCGAAATAAAGTATTGAATGTTTTCACTGTCACTGTTTCCTGTTTGATTTTCAGTAGTTGCTAGCTGATCTCGTATCTGAGAAAGATAAGTATCCTAAATTTGTCTCGAAAATAGTTTTCAATTTCTATGTCACTACTAGGGAAGGTTCCACTACGACTTGATCCATGGCTATGGACAAATTTTCCACCGATTTAAGGGACTGCAATGTTTTTCAATGAATGCCCGTTTCCAACCTCTAGTTTGTGTTTGACACAACTTACAAAATATAAACTCTCCATTTGAAGAAAATAATGTATCTCCTCAGAATTCCTCCACGAAATTCTGTACCTAAATTTTAAGAAATATATTTTCAAACGTGTACAATACCCATTCGAATAACACGTATTTTCTTATTTTGAAACAGACCGTTTACCTCTAATTAATTCTCTGAATGTCATTGGCTTCGACACGACACAGTTTCCTCGTCCGTCTTCCTGTCATTAGTTGTGGCCACTTTCTTAGTGCACACGACTGTCCCTGAGCACTTGCAGGGAGAGCTTTGTGTACGTTGTACCTGTAACCTTACTCATGCACACGACACACAAGTCCCCAAGTTCCGAGCTTTGCTGATGACATTCTCTCTACATGTTCATGCCATCTATTTATATAGGTATGAGTTACATCAATTATATTTGAAATGCCTAATTCCTGTCTAATGTATTTGTTTTGTTTATGATCTAGCAGTGTATATCCTGCCAATGGTCACAATAATTTCATTTCTGCTGCCTCCATTCTTCTTTCTTGCTGCTTAGTTAGGGTCCAAATCTGTGAGCCATATAACAATGTTGGTATGACCATTGTTTTGTAAAACTTCAGAACTGTATCTGTCCTTACCTTCTTAACGAAGGTTCTTTTAACTGTTCCTACTAGTTTTTGAAATTTTAATATTTTCTTGTCAAAATCATTTATATTGTCATATGATAATGTGTAGCCTAAATATTCAAAATGGTTCACTTGTTCTACTGGTTCATCATTAAGGATTATTTTCAATCTTATTGGTGTTTTTCCTTTGTATCCCATAACTTTTGTCATTTTTAAAGAAATATTTAAGTTAAATTCTTTAGCTATTATGTTCAGGTTATATAGGGCCCTCTGTAAGTTATCTTCTGAATTTGAAAATATTACCTGATCATCTGCAAAGAGTAAGGTGTTCAAATATTCCTTATTTATATTAAATTGTGATTTTAAATTTATCTGCCACTGTCTTGTGACTTCGTCTATATAAAAGTTATTATTATTATTATTATTATTATTATTATTATTATTATTATTATTATTATTATTATTATTATTATGAGCAATAGGATAAGACTTTTACACGAGTACTAAAAGTACTAGTAGAAATTTATGTCAGTGGTGTTACTAGAAATTGCTTGATGTAGCGATAATAGCAATTTATATATTTGGTGACTAAAAATTTAGAAGAGATGTAAGAATATACATTGAAATCCCGTGCACTTGATTTCGAAAGCCAACATAGAGATGATAGAAACTTGATAGGCTCTTCGGAGCTGAGTGGGAGATGCTGGGAAAAGTTGGCTTGGGAACAAATTGCGATTTTTTATAAAAGCTCGTGCGATGACGTGGATATAAGAGAGTGTTAACAGACGAAGCATCTGAGTCAGCCCGTTGCTAATCCCTGCAATAACAAGCAGGAGGCCCTCCCCCAAACTTTGCTGAACAGCAGGAAAGAGAGCCTGCAACTGCATTTTATAACTTCTTTTACTGTTGGTATTAACTTCCAGGCTTTAATGTTAATTTTACAGCTCCTTGTATTTGAAAGAGTTTACTTTTAATTTAAAATATACAAGGACTTGTAATTTAATTAGGTTGAAGAAGGAGGAGCCATCTTTAAATGAGATGTTTAACGTTTAAAATGAGGCTTTGTGATATAGAAAATTACTTATTTTAATGTGATTTAATTTGCTTTAGTTTCAGTCCAAAAATGTACTGTATACATAGTTCCTAAGAAATACAACACAATATTTGGATGCTTAATACTGAATCCAAAGCATTTCATTTTTGGTATTAGATATTCTAAATTATGTACTTCTTCCAACTTCTCGATTTAAGGACAAAACGGAAGTATGAGATAGGAGGAAATCAAATCGAAAAGATGTCTTTCACAAATATACTGTTTATACAGGAGGAAGTGAAATAACTGCAGATTTTCAGAGGGAATAACTCATGTTCTACGTAACAAAAAAGTATTATACTACTGTATATTGGTCCATAGTTTTATGTGTAGTAATCTCATAGAGGTTTTGATTTATCTAGAGACAATCGAAACTAGAGAGGGATTTTATTGACAAAGAGTACGTGGGAAAAATAAGGAGAACAAGGGGAAACAAGGAGAAAATAAGAGGAATACGAGAAGAAGAAGAAGAAGAAGACAAGGAGGACAAGAGAAATAAAAGGAGAACAAGGAAAATACAAAGAGAACAGGAGGAAGACAAAGAGTACGTGTGGATAATGAGAACAAATGGAAACAAGGAGAAAATAAGAAAAATACGAGAAGAAGAAGAAGAAGAAGAAGAAGACAAGGAGAACAATGGGAAATAAAATGAGAACAAACGAAATACAAAGAGAAAAGAAGGAAGACAAAAAGTACGTGGAGATAATAAGGAGAACAAGGGGAAACAAGGAGAAAATAAGAAAAATACGAGAAGAAGAAGAAGAGGAAGACAAGGAGAACAATGGGAAATAAAAGGAGAACAAAGGAAATACAAAGAGAAAAGAAGGAAGACAAAAAGTACGTGGAGATAATAAGGAGAACAAGGGGAAATAAGGAGAAAATAAGAAAAATACGAGAAGAAGAAGAAGAAGAAGAGGAAGACAAGGAGAAAAATGGGAAATAAAATGAGAACAAAGGAAATACAAAGAGAAAAGAAGGAAGACAAAAAGTACGTGAAGATAATAAGGAGAACAAGGGGAAACAAGGAGAAAATAAGAAAAATACGAGAAGAAGAAGAAGAAGAAGAAGAGGAAGACAAGGAGAAAAATGGGAAATAAAATGAGAACAAAGGAAATACAAAGAGAAAAGAAGGAAGACAAAAAGTACGTGGAGATAATAAGGAGAACAAGGGGAAATAAGGAGAAAATAAGAAAAATACGAGAAGAAGAAGAAGAAGAAGAAGAAGAAGAAGAAGAGGAAGACAAGGAGAAAAATGGGAAATAAAATGAGAACAAAGGAAATACAAAGAGAAAAGAAGGAAGACAAAAAGTACGTGAAGATAATAAGGAGAACAAGGGGAAACAAGGAGAAAATAAGAAAAATACGAGAAGAAGAAGAAGAAGAAGAAGAAGAGGAAGACAAGGAGAAAAATGGGAAATAAAATGAGAACAAAGGAAATACAAAGAGAAAAGAAGGAAGACAAAAAGTACGTGAAGATAATAAGGAGAACAAGGGGAAATAAGGAGAAAATAAGAAAAATACGAGAAGAAGAAGAAGAAGAAGAAGAAGAGGAAGACAAGGAGAAAAATGGGAAATAAAATGAGAACAAAGGAAATACAAAGAGAAAAGAAGGAAGACAAAAAGTACGTGGAGATAATAAGGAGAAGAAGGGGAAACAAGGAGAAAATAAGAAAAATACGAGAAGAAGAAGAAGAAGAAGAAGAAGAGGAAGACAAGGAGAACAATGGGAAATAAAAGGAGAACAAAGGAAATACAAAGAGAAAAGAAGGAAGACAAAAAGTACGTGGAGATAATAATGAGAACAATGGGAAACAAGGAGAAAAAAAGAAAAATGCGAGAAGAAGAAGAAGAAGAAGACAAGGAGAACAATGGGAAATAAAAGGAGAACAAAGGAAATACAAAGAGAAAAGAAGGAAGACAAAAAGTACGTGGAGATAATAAGGAGAACAAGGGGAAAGAAGGAGAAAATAAGAAAAATACGAGAAGAAGAAGAAGAGAAAGACAAGGAGAACAATGGGAAATACAAAGAGAAAAGAAGGAAGACAGAAAGTACGTGGAGATAATAAGGAGAATAAGGGGAAACAAGCAGAAAATAAGAAAAATACGAGAAGAAGAAGAAGAAGAAGAAGAAGACAAGGAGAACAAGAGAAATAAAAGGAGAACAAGGAAATACAAAGAGAACAGGAGGAAGACAAAGAGTACGTGTGGAAAATAAGGAGAACAAGGGGAAGCAAGGAGAAAATAAGAAAAATACGAGAAGAAGAAGAAGAAGAAGAGGAAGAAGAAGAAGTGGAAGACAAGGAGAACAAGGGGAATACAAAGAGAACAAGGGAAACGCAAGGAGAAGAATGAGAGTGGAAGGAGAGTAAGGAGAATAGAAGCAGAACAAGGGGAATAGAAAGAGAACAGGAGTAAGACAAAGATAATGTGGAGAAAATAAGGAGAACAAGAGGGAAAAAGGAGAAAGTAAGGCAATACGAGAATAAGAAGAAGAAGAAAAGGAGAACAAGGGGAATACAAAGAGAACAGGAGTAAGACAAAGATAATGTGGGGAAAATAAGGAGAACAAGAGGGAAAAAGGAGAAAATAAGGGAAATACGAGAATAAGAAGAAGAAGAAGAAAAGGAGAACAAGATAAATAGAAGGAGAACAAGGGGAATACAAAGAGAAAAGGAGTAAGACAAAGATAATGTGGGGAAAATAAGGAGAACAAGAGGGAAAAAGGAGAAAATAAGGGAAATACGAGAATAAGACGGAGAATAAGAAAAGGAGAACAAGAGAAATAGAAGGAGAACAAGGGGAATACAAAGAGAACAGGAGTAAGACAAAGATAATGTGGGGAAAATAAGGAGAAGAAGAGGGAAAAAGGAGAAAATAAGTGAAATACGAGAATAAGAAGAAGAAGAAGAAGAAGAAAAGGAGAACAAGAGAAATAGAAGGAGAACAAGGGGAATACAAAGAGAACAGGAGTAAGACAAAGATAATGTGGGGAAAATAAGGAGAACAAGAGGGAAAAAGGAGAAAATAAGGGAAATACGAGAATAAGAAGAAGAAGAAGAAGAAAAGGAGAACAAGAGAAATAGAAGGAGAACAAGGGGAATACAAAGAGAAAAGGAGTCAGACAAAGATAATGTGGGGAAAATAAGGAGAACAAGAGGGAAAAAGGAGAAAATAAGGGAAATACGAGAATAAGAAGGAGAATAAGAAAAGGAGAACAAGAGAAATAGAAGGAGAACAAGGGGAATACAAAGAGAACAGGAGTAGGACATAGATAATGTGGGGAAAATAAGGAAAACAAGAGGGAAAAAGGAGAAAATAAGGGAAATACGAGAATAAGAAGAAGAAGAAGAAGAAGAAGAAAAGGAGAACAAGAGAAATAGAAGCAGAACAAGGGGAATACAAAGAGAAAAGGAGTAAGACAAAGATAATGTGGGGAAAATAATGAGAACAAGAGGGAAAAAGGAGAAAATAAGGGAAATACGAGAATAAGAAGAAGAAGAAGAAGAAGAAGAAGAAGAAAAGGAGAACAAGAGAAATAGAAGCAGAACAAGGGGAATACAAAGAGAAAAGGAGTAAGAAAAAGATAATGTGGGGAAAATAATGAGAACAAGAGGGAAAAAGGAGAAAATAAGGGAAATACGAGAATAAGAAGAAGAAGGAAAGGAGAACAATAGAAATAGAAGCAGAACAAGGGAAATACAAGGAAGACAAAGAGTACGTGGGGAAAATAAGGGAAATACGAGAAGAAGAAGAAGAAGAGGACGATAAGGAGAACAAGAGAAATAGAAGGAGAACAAGGGAAATACAAAGAGAAGTGGGAAAAACAACGAGAACGTGGGGAAAGTAAGGAGAACAATGGGAAGAAGGAGAGAACAATGGAACACAAAAGAAGAAGAAGAGGAATACAAAGAGAACAAGGGTGATAGTGGAGAACAGAGATAATAAAAGGAGATGAAGAGGAATACAAAGGCAATAAGAAAAACGAAGGAGTTTGTATTTTGAGCGACGGTCCATTCCTAAATTACATCCATAGCTAATAAAGAGAAAGACGTAGTTCTATGAAAAATACAACTTATGTCAATAAGGGGGGAAGCTGTGACTCGCTTGTAGTTTATATCAGTTCGCAATAATCAGACGTGCAGTTCGCAATACTCCGTTTATTTCTGTATTGGAAATACGTAGAGTCTCGCATTTGACCTGGAGATTTCCTCCAGAACTGCGACCTACTTCTTTCCATTCTTCTTCGGACTTGTCATATTTCTTCCATCTATATTTGCCAAAGATTTTGGTCTCGATGAGAGAGGGAGGCGAAGATACACAAAAGATAGTCTTTTGTAACAAGTTGAATGTGTTTCGATCGTTATCCCTTGAATTCAATGAAAGGGAACTTTTTCCAAGGATCAGTGTATAAAGTAATGGACTTTCTCCAGCTCGGAACCGGAATCATCAACACTTTTCAGTCTGTTCCTTCTGCTGTTATTCCACTTTGAAAATATTGATAAAGCAATCAAGCCAGTCTCTTTAATCTCGCAATACGTGCTTTCTGTTGTAACGAAGTGTACTTTTCCTTCATTTTTATTTTAGAACAAAAACCTAACATCACAAACGACGCTAACTGTAAGATATTAATTAATTTTCTTCTTATTCTTCTCATACTTCCCTCGATCTGTTTCGTTCTAGCAGAAGGCGGCCAAGTTTCATGGATAGGAATAAAATGGTATCAGCGATAGAAATCTTTAGAGGCTGTTGCAACAATGAGTTTCACTTTTATTAAGAAAGTTTACGATAATTTCGCACAGGTTTTCCTAATAAAATTCTCTGTTTAAGAGCAAAGATTTTATTACGAAAATATGATCCTTCGCAATTTGAAAATTGCACAGAATAAAAGGAACCATAAATCCTTACACATACCCACTTTTAGGAGAGATTTTGTACTAAAACCAAAAATGAAATTTTGTATGATGTTTTAAAATTTGCATATTACGTGAATGTTAAATATAATTGCTTTACTTTTCAATAATTATTTATTTATTGATTTATTTATTTTATTTTATTTTGCTAATAATTGTAACATAAAATATAATATATACAGAAAAACTTTAGCTCGCCCCTGAAAGAGTAGAACTCGTGCTCAGGGGCGGATTCCTGAATTGAAATTAATAAGTATATAATACAATTTGTCTTATGTCTACTATGCAATTATAAAATATAAATTTAAATTTACAATTTTTCAATTTTCCATAAAATCCATACATAACTTTTTAAATTTAATACTAGAACTATTAGAATTGACAAGATTAGGATATTTAAATATAAATTTGTTATATATTCTTGAGCCTAAATTACTACTATGATTAAATACACTAACAGTGTTGCATTTTGGTTCAAACAGTCTTAAAGAGTTCATACCTTTTGTTTCATAACTATGGGAATACAATTCAAAATTATTTCGATTTTTATGTATGAATTTTATTAATACAATATAATAAATTTGTCTTATGTTAAGTACATTAAAGTCTAAAAACAGTTTTTGAGATGGAAAATCAATAGGTTTATGAAGACATATTTTAATTATTTTCTTCTGTAATAAATAAAGTGGATTAAAATTGGATTTAAATGAGCTACCCCATCCTATAATTTCATAGATAATTGAAATAAAGTTAAATATATGGTGCGTAATAAACTTATTGACAAGTAATTCCTCAGTAAAACAAAATAATGTACTATTTTACGTAATTTATTACAAAGGTAATTAATGTGTTGGTTCCATTTTAAATGATTATCGAAAATTATACCTAAATACTTAACTTCAGAGGACTCTTTAATAATCGGACATTTACACTGTATAAGACAACAATCAGAATTATGTAATTTAATACTTAATAAATACTTAGCACTTAATATGCAACTTAATTTAAATATGAATCATCCAGAATTTTTAAGCCTCTATAAGTTACTAGTAAGTAATTAGCAACCGATGTAGCTCAGGCGGTAGCGTGCTTGCTGATGCGAACTAGCACTCGGTCGTGGGTTCATTTCCAGCTTGGACTGATTACGTGGTTGTTTTTTACTAGGTTTTCCACAACTGTAACGTGAATGTCAGGTTATTACATGGCGTATCCTCGGTCATATTTCACTAAATACCACCTCTCTATCACCAATTCCATCGACGCTAAATAGCCTAGTAGTTGATATAACATCGTCAAATAACCGATTAAAAATTAGTAGTTTATTGGTATTGAGAAGCCCATTGAGGCCCAGTTGTAGAAACGCAAATTAAATCAGTCTCTGATCGCCAATCAGTTGATGTCTGATTTATTTGAATGTTTATTGCGTTGCACAAACGTGAATCCCTAATCAACTTGTCTCGATTTACTAATTCCTGATTTGAGAAAGAAACGCATTTGACAACAGAGAGCTATTTAGCAACCACAGCCAATTTGATGCCTTTTAAGAGTCTCAAAACGAATACATCAAGTGGGCGGTGATTAGGAAAACAAGTGAATGCTTTGCTGTTTTGTTGTTTTTTGTAGAAAGGAAACAGGCGGATTCTATTTGTACTAGTGGCTTGTGCAGCAAATGCTGCTGCAAACTAAGTTCGTTAGACGTTCAAATAAAAATTGTTCAGATTTATTTTCAATGAAGAATACTTGTCTTTTTGATAGTTATTTGCTTCCATAATAATGAAACATACTCCCTCTGAATGGATTTTTTTAGGCCAAATACTTTTTCTTGAACCTATCCAACTTCAGTTTTTGAGTTTCAACGCGAAAACGCAAGTATCAATGTCAGGACGATAGCAGTAGCTATTTCAGGTCATTGTGGATTGTAGGCAAAAGTTAAAAAAATGTCAGGTTTGCTAAGCTTTCGAACAATAGCATTTTCGTATAGCTGCTGCATGTAGAACTTGAAATGTAGAGCGTAAAATCATTTTATCCTACTAAGAGATCTTGCTGAAATGATCTGGAGACTTCAAAATTTTCTAGGCCTCTTACTTTATCAGTAAGTAATACCTTTTTATCTTTCCTTAGGAACTGTAATTTTTGCGCTCTCTCGAGCCAATACTGAAGACAATGACACATATCAATATCTACACTACACCGCCATTAAGTATATGAAAAAGACCCAACCCCAATGGGTTAATAAGTATACAAATATTTGATTTTTAATAACAATATTATTATCTTACTTAGGTTTTGTAGTTATATATAGCAGCCACTCAGTAAATTATAGAAATGAAGATCTAAATTAAGATATTCTCTACATTTATCTACATAACCTCAAAACGTTTCACTTTCATGTCATCAATATAGCATCAATATTATGTACAATTAATGAAGAATAGACGCATCATGATACTAACTATAATAATATTTATTTTCTAATGGTAATAATGTCATCAAACCACCTCAAGTTTCGTAGATTTGAATATCCAATACACAGCTGTACTCAGAAAATTATACACTGCAGAATCAGTTTTTAATAACAAATTGATTTGAGCTCTAAATATGTCGGCAATCCTGCAGGTCATGGCCTTCGTGTAATAGCCTATTTCGCCTATTGTTTATTGTAGTGTGTGTTTTGTTCTGAAATTCAATCAAGTCGGCCGTGATTCAATAAAATTAGTTCTCAAAACTGACAACAGATAGATTTTGGAAAATAGGAAAATTATGTAGGAAAATTGACATTTCACTGAAAACTACTATTTTTCCGAAAAACTTTGGATGCCACGCATGAAAATGAGGGGTCACTCATTAAAATCCGTTCAGCCGTTTTCCCGTAATTTCCATTACCAGTTCAAATTATATATAGACTACAATATAGTGAAAGAAATGAAGCAAACAAAAAACGTATGTGGCCAAATTTGTCTGATAATGATAGAGCCCTCTTATTAAACATCATAGAGAGCTTTATGCATAGAATTGAAAATAAGAAGACGGATAATGTTTGGGTAAAGCAGAAAGAGGAGGCCTGGAAGAAAATTGCTTCAGAATTTAATGAAGCTACATAATATGAAGTTGGAAGAACACCTCAGCAATTAAATATTCTAAATACGTATTATATGGCTTTCTCGTGTCAAATTCTATCGTACCTGGTTTACATGTTTCGGCCTGTTATTGGTCGTTCTTCAGAACTGGTCGTTGCTGGTCTTGGCGCCTCTTGTTTTGTTTTCTATGGGGTTGTGTTTGTGTAGTTTAATGTGGAGTCAAAGAGTGTGTATGTTCTGAAATTGAGTTGTGTATTGAGAATTTCATTAGGGTGTGTTTTTGTGTGTCTATATATTTCGTATTGTTCTAGTGTGTTTAGTTTCTGACTTTTTGGTTGGATGTGTAGAATTTCCATGTCTGTGTTGATGTCTCTGTAGGTGTGGTTAGCATTTGTGATGTGTTCTGCATATGTGGAAGTGTTTTGTAATTTTGTTATGGCTGTGATGTAACGTGTTTGAAATGATCTGCCTGTCTGTCCTATGTAGAAGTTGTTGCAGGTGTTACATTTGGGTTTGTATACGCCTGCGTGGTTGTATTTGTTTGTTTGTGTTGTTTGTGTGTTGAGATGTTTTTGTAGAGTGTTATTTGTTCTGTATGCGATGTTGTAATTTAATTTCTTGAATGAGGTTGCAATCTTGTTTGTGTTTTTGTTTTCGTATGTTAGTGTGATGTATTTTTTGTGTTCTTGTGTTTGTGTTGTATTCTTATGTTTTTTGTGATTATGTTTTGTGTTACATATTATGTTGTCTATTATGTTAGGGTTGTATCCGTTTTCTTGTGCTATGTATTTGATTGTGTTTAGCTCTTCGTTGTAATCCTGTTGGTTCATTGGTATGTTGAGTAGTCTGTGTACCATTGTTCGGAATGCAGCTTGTTTGTGTTGTGTGGGGTGGTTGGATGTGTTGTGTATGTGTGTTGTTGTGGATTTTCTGTATACTTTGAATGTGTGTTTGTTGTCGACTTTTGTTATTGTGATGTCTAAATATTGCCTCTGCATATAATTCATTTGTTTCAATTTTTGAAAGTAACAAAACAATGAAACCTTACTTAACCTAAATCTTTGCTCACATTCTCTGTCATTATACATAAAAACACCTAAGAGCAACCACAATAATCGAAATGGGACATTAAAAGCGACTGAGTAAGATTCTCTTTTCGAAATTCATTCATATAAAACAAGAAATGGAGTAAAGATATTTCTTCAAGTGGGTATTACCTGAATTTCCAATTTAAATCGTTATCCGAAAAATTACGTAGGCTTTTAACTGTTTCTTTCATTTGAAGTAATTCGAAGTGTTTAGATACTATGCAAGGTCATTTCTGTGATAATTTTTTGAGCCTTCGAATATAGTAATTCAGACCCTCTCGGTGTCTATTAGTGCTTAATTACTTACGCCTGTAATGTAGTTAATTATGACTGACAGAGTTTAATTTTGACGTGGATGGGAAATGAGTGGAAAATCTGAAGTGAAACTATCTCGATACAAATTTTTGTTAAAAAGAAACACAAATGGTATGAAATCGTGGTAATATTTTCCTTTTTATCTTCTATGCTAAGTACGAGTAGCGTATAGATATTATACAGTATGGACACCTTTGATGTAGCAGGACTGATTTCAATGAACTTCAAACCAGTTAGAGCGTGAGATTCTGCTTTCTCCCAGGAGATGGCACTGACATCACACCAACTAGCAGTCGACACAGCGGAAATATAACACACAATAATTAATACATCTAGGTACATTATGTACTCAAATAAAATAAATTGGACCGATGAAATAATAAATCCGTCATTATGAACCTTGTCTGCCGTATCTTTCTCAAAAGTACAACGTCCCTCTTAAACAATGGTCTGTCATTGGTTTGCTGTTTGGCAGTAGAGGTTCTATCTCAAAATTCACATGGAATTATCTTAAGGAACTTCACATTCCTTTTGATTATATAATGTCTGTCCTTATAAATATTATCAAGGATTCTCTTCAAATAATACATCATCATCTGTATTTCAATTAATCCACTTATATTTGCCTTAAACATTTTTTTTACAGAATAAAGAAATTAACTTTCTTTTTTCTCTAATGTATCACATCACATTATATTGTACATGTTTATTGTATTCAGGACCCTTGTGGTCACTCAGATTCTTTGAGATGATGTCTATAATTTAGAATTTATATTTATATATACTCTAGAGTTCCTTTATAATGAGAGTTGAGACGTTGACCCCCATCAACAATTAAATATGTAATGATTTGATAGCGCTGAAAATGGAAAAACAAAACTCCTATGAGAAGTAAAACCATATAAGTAACCTGCATTATATTGTATACAAATATTAAACGAATTTGATACATAATTTTATAATGTACTAGCCGTACCCGTGCGCTCCGCTGCACCTGTTAGAAATAAATATAAAGTAATTACATAATTAAAATATGACGTTTGATCCAGGGAACAACTTTTACAACAGCGCAAGATAATCTGCTTCGCTCATTACCTAATTTTTTTGCATTGCATTTATTGCGTATATATTTTATGTATTTTAACACGATTCAATTGAGCATAGTCAAAATTTGAATTATAAAATAATGGATTGCTAAACTAACGTATTATTACTGCATACTAAATCAATACACTCTCGTTGTTCGTTAATTCTCTGAGATTGGAATGAGTGTACATAAATATTATTTTAAGAAATACAGAAAACGAATGTACAAAATAGCCTATCAAATTTTTTGTGCATAAGAAGCTATTTTAATCTTACCTGTCCTCGATTTACTCAGACGTTACTGTAATAACATTATAGCATTATGTCCATCTAGAGAAACTACACTTTCCAATGGTGAAATAATAATTAATTATACAAATCGGTTAATTCAGCTTCTGATATTACTTCATACAAACACAGAAAAACATTGTCTGTAGGCTATGTTTAATAGCTTTAGATTGTTGCTGTCCAAGGCCCCTTATAGACGAAGTCATTTGTTTTTTAATTCATTATACGGCCTTAGATGGCAATTATTTTAATTTTAAAACTCATTTATCTTATTAAATATCAGTCCTATCAAAATTTTTCAAGAAATAAAACTTATCGCAAATTATTTTTAAAGAAACGTTTGTTATGTAACATTTTTCACAAAAATCAATAATAAGCGAGATATTTCGATTTATTTAATTCAGGCACCCTTATAACCTCCCTTTTAAATAATGTATCTTGAATGCCATATAGTCTAAAATATAAGTTAGAACGAACTTAATTTATATTCCAATTTTCATCGAAATCCGTTCAGCCATTATCGCGTGAAAAGATAACAAACATACAGACAGACAGACATACAAACAAAAATTTCAAAAAAGCGATTTTCGGTTTCAGGGTGGTTAATTATATATGTTAGGACCAATTATTTTTGGAAAATTACCAGAAAAATTTCGGCTACAGATTTATTATTAGTATAGATTATATTATTTTATAAATAATTTTATTATATATAATATAAAAAATTATTATTACAACTAGTTTGTCATTGAGAAATAAGGAGAAGCTGTTAACTCGAATTTATTTGAAGCAAAGCGTTACTGGATTATGCAATAAGGTAGGCGATGTTTGGATCCTGTGTCTCAACTCTATACTCAATTGAAGGGTACACGGGAAAAACGATCAAGGTCTATCAAAAATCGAAATTGAGTTAATAATGCTATCTTATAGTGGAAAGGAAGTACTATCATGTGGTCTAGTAATAAAAAATCATCGATCTTGACATTCCACTACGTCAATTTCTATTAAATACACACATAACAAAGTATTAAGTGCTTGAACTCTAAAATTCGTTTTTCTTGAAACTTCCTAAAATGGACCTTGATCGTTATTCCCGTGTACCCTTCAATTATCATCTTAGCGTGTGTTCGATTACACTACCCTCTAGCGCTTGAAAGTGGAACTAAACCCGGCGCACAGAGAAACAAACCACAGGAAAATTCGCTCAGTGTCCATTCTTTGTAATCCCTATTCGCTGGTACGAGGCTCATTTCATAAATAATGCCCAAGTTGGCACAACTGTGAAGTGGACGACGCAACACCAATGAAAATTATGTTAGTTGCAGTTGAAAGATAGAAGAAAAGCACGTGTGTTCGTTTCATCTATAGCAGGCCTGCACAAGATTTGCGCTCCCCGAGCCGGCTCACAGCTCAAGAGCGGAATGCAGGTATTAGTTGCGCTCTGTATAAGGGTGGACTGGAAGAAGGGGTGATCTCGTACAAAATATACACAAGGTGTTCATGAAATGAATTCCCGTTCAGTGTTTACAAAACTATCTTGCACTATTATTAATTAACAAGGAAATATTTATTTTACAGATATAATAGAAATTTTATAGCTACTTAAATGTACAATATCATTGTCTTATATTTTTATTTATCAGTACATGAAAACGAGGTTTCATGCTGTTGGCAGCTGAAAGGAACAGTAGCCTACTGATCGTAATGAAACATCAGTTACAGATGTTCGATGTCTGCCTTTATTAAAGTTGATTACAGAAAACAGTTGCTCACAATTACAAATGTTGAGCCAAACATAGCAATCATTTTCACAGCCAGCCTGTGTAGTCGTGGATATTATTGCTAATGTTTAGTCTTGTAAAACTCAACCAGACTAGTAGTATTATTCAAACGGTCTTTAGCCCTTAGGTCACATTGAAGATCAATAAGTCCGAGCTGTAAATCGTTAAATGTTATGTTTTATTTAACGACGCTCGCAACTGCCGAGGTTATATCAGCGTCGCCCGTGTGCCGGAATTTTGAGCCTGTCGCATTTAAGCACACTTAAATGTTATGTATGGCACTATTTCAACTGGTGTTGAAGAAATTTATTACGATAACTTTAAACTTTTTTCCAATTAAGACAAGATCTTGGAACCTAGAATTAAATTCATTTTTAATTTCAATTAATATTTGGACATAATCGTTTAACATGGCTTCATCACGAGCAGTTTATATCCTTGGAAAGTGAGCCATATTACCTTTCCGAAATTGAATTAAAAAAAGTGTAAGTTTACGACTGAAATCCCGTAATTTATTCAACATATCAACAATGAGCTGGCCTTTTCCCTGAAGAGAGATATTTATAAACTGTTGAAGATTAATAAATTCTAACGTACCCTTACTTACTTACAAATGGCTTTTAAGGAACCCGAAGGTTCCTTGCCGCCCTCACATAAGCCCCCCATCGGTCTCTATCCTGTGCAAGATTAATCCAGTCTCTATCATCATATCCCACCTCCCTCAAATCCATTTTAATATTATCCTCCCATCTACGTCTCGGCCTCCCCAAAGGTCTTTTTCCCTCCGGTCTCCCAACTAACACTCTATATACATTTCTGGATTCGCCCATACGTGCTACATGCCCTGCCCATCTCAAACGTCTGGATTTAATGTTCCTAATTATGTCAGGTGAAGAATACAATGCGTGCAGTTCTGCGTTGTGTAACTTTCTCCATTCTCCTGTAACTTCATCCCGCTTAGCCCCAAATATTTTCCTAAGCACCTTATTCTCAAACACCCTTAACCTATGTTCCTGTCTCAGAGTGAGAGTCCAAGTTTCACAACCATACAGAAGAACCGGTAATATAACTGTTTTATAAATTCTAACTTTCAGATTTTTTGACAGAAGACTAGATGATAAAAGCTTCTCAACCGAATAATAACACGCATTTCCCATATTTATTCTGCGTTTAATTTCCTCCCGAGTGTCATTTATATTTGTTACTGTTGCTCCAAGATATTTGAATTTTTCCACCTCTTCGAAGGATAAATCTCCAATTTTTATATTTCCATTTCGTACAATATTCTGGTCACGAGACATAATCATATACTTTGTCTTTTCGGGATTTACTTCCAAACCGATCGCTTTACTTGCTTCAAGTAAAATTCCCGTGTTTTCCCTAATCGTTTGTGAATTTTCTCCTAACATATTCACGTCATCCGCATAGACAAGAAGCTGATGTAACCCGTTCAATTCCATACCCTGCCTGTTATCCTGAACTTTCCTAATGGCATATTCTAAAGCGAAGTTAAAAAGTGAAGGTGATAGTGCATCTCCCAGCTTTAGCCCGCAGTGAATTGGAAGAGCATCAGATAGAAACTGACCTATACGGACTCTGCTGTATGTTTCACTGAGACACATTTTAATTAATCGAACTAGTTTCTTGGGAATATCAAATTCAATAAGAATATCATATAATACTTCCCTCTTAACCGAGTCATATGCCTTTTTGAAATCTATGAATAACTGATGTACTGTACCCTTATACTCCCATTTTTTCTCCATTATCTGTCGAATACAAAAAATCTGATCAATAGTCGATCTATTACGCCTAAAACCGCACTGATAATCCCCAATAATTTCATCTACGTACGGAGCTAATCTTCTGAAAAGAATAATGGACAAAATTTTGTACGACGTCAACAAAAGTGATATTCCTCGAAAGTTAGTACAGTTGGTTTTGACCCCCTTCTTAAAAATAGGTATAATTATGGACTCCTTCCATTGTTCTGGTACAATTTCATTTTCCCAAATAGCAACTATAAGTTTATAAATTTCGCTATATAATGCACTTCCACCCTCTTGTATTAATTACCCTATCTCATGTAATAATGCAATTTTCAACTCCTGAACCTTTTCACTGCGATCCTTACCAACAAAACCATCGTATCTCTATGCCTGGACTAGTAATGACGGATTATATATTGTTTTCCTCTTTCTTTCAAACTTTTGTGGCAGATAAGTATTGACTTTAGCTGCTGTGAAACAATAAGCATTCTCCCATGCAATATTGAAAGAATTTCCCGGATGATTACTTTTCCGTCTTTTAGATTCCTCCATTATGTAGCCGTAGATAGGCAGAGTGAAATAGCTACTGATAATACACACTACACCAGATAGCTGCGTGGACTATCCTGTACCTATAGCAGGCATACGTCATTCCGACGTAGCTTTCCGGCGAGCTCTTTGAACGGCTGTCCCGCTCCGAAGGAGCGGCCGCGCTCGATGAGCGCCGTTTGTATGTATGTATGTATGTATGTATGTATGTATGTATGTATGTATGTATGTATGTATGTATTTATTCACACTGCAATGGGTATATACCCGGTGGCAGTGGTAACTAATTACACTCAATAAAGACAATAATAAACTTATTACTTTAAAATACAATTAATAATAATACTAATAATTAATACTAATAATAATAATAATAATAATAATAATAATAATAATAATAATAATATCCTAAATTAAATGAAGCACGATCACTTAAAATAACATTTAAAGTAAATCTAATTTGTATCTTAACCCTAAGTTCGAACTAAAACCCACGAGTATATGTTCATATCTGCACAAGTACCTTTCAACACTACACTCATTTCGCTGTCAACTCACTCACTGCACTGGAACTACGACACATTTCACTGATTCTATCCTGATTTCACTAACACTTCAAAAACATTTCACTGTTCAAATACTTTGCACTGCCACTATAAACTATAAAGCTTCACTGACAGGAACACGTTGCCACTGGCGTGGCTCAGTCGGTTAAGGCGCTTGCCTGCCGGTCTGAAGTTGCGTTCGGGCGCGGGTTCGATCCCCGCTTGGGCTGATTACCTGGTTGGGTTTTTTCCGAGGTTTTCCCCAACCGTAATGTGAATGCAAGGTAATTTATGGCGAATCCTTGGCCTCATCTCGCCAAATATCATCTCGCTATCACCACTCTCATCGACGCTAAATAACCTAGTAGTTGATACAGCGTCGTTAAATAACCAACTAAAATTAAAAAAAAAGAAAGCGTTTCACTTACACAACACACTTCACTGACACAACATAATTCTTCACTGATACAACATTTCAATAACAAAATATCATTTACACCCTTTAAATACTGTGTATAATTACCGTCTATTAGTAAAGTCCTTAAGCCTATTTTTACATACATTTTTGGTTATTGGTAAAGCCTTTAGTAAGTCTGCAGGTAAAGCATTCCAGTCCCTGATAGTACGATTGAGAAAAGAAAACTTTCCAGTGTCCGTCCTCTGTCTTCTTTCCCTCAATTCATATGAGTGGTCGTTCCTTGAAGAGTAATTTGGCGGCTGCAACCTATTTTTTATTTCTCTCCAGGCAGGCTCACCTCTGTATGTTTTGAACAGTACGCATAATCGAATTCGCGTTCTCCTGTCCGTGAGTGTGTCCAATTTTAATGGTGAATTTTTCCGACAACACTTGAGAGCCCGTTTTTTAATCTTTTCCAGTGTCTTAATATGTTCTAATCTGTAAGGAGAGGTCTGTTTGTGCAGGCCTGATCTATAGCATATTCTGTGTTTACCCTTATGTAGCAAAACCTCACAGAAATCCGAGATTTTTATCATTATACACGCGAAATATTTTTAATGTTGTTTTTTTTTGTTTTAAACTATGTAACATGAATTTTTGCTCCAGTACATATTTTTAAAGTATTACTATAAGGCATTTTGAATCCCTAGTCTGTTGTAATTTTATCAGTAGGAGTAAAATCAGTGGTGTTGTATTGCATGTTTCCACTTATTCACATTTTTTTATGTTCTAGTGATATTTAACTTATTTTATATGTTTGTTTTCATATTTTCCGATAATGGTATATCTCTAATGTGATAAGTTGAGCTATATATAATCATAATTTTCCTTACTGTGTATACTTAAAAATATTGTATTCATTGTATGCTTTGTACTATTTTATTACTACTATTAGTATTATTATTACTATTAGGCCTATTATTATTACTATTCTTATTTATTATTACTATTATTATTATTATTATTATTATTATTATTATTATTATCAATAATTCTCTTATTTTTATTTATTTTTTTATACTTTGTACGCCTCATTTATTTTGACCTGCTGTTCACATTTTATTATGCTTTTTCCTTTCTTTCTGTATGTTATATATTATGTGTGATTTCTTCTTACTTGTTGTTTACATTTTATTATTATTATTATTATTATTATTATTATTATTATTATTATTATTATTATTATTATTATTATCTTATTCAATTTTGTGTGTAAAATTGTAGTTTACTTCGTAAATTTGTAATGTTTTTGTAACGCAGTTTTTACTTCTGGTTGAGTGTTAGAGAAGGCCGTATGGCCTTAACTCTGCCAGGTTAAATAAATCATTATTATTATTATTATTATTATTATTATTATTATTATTATTATTATTATTATTATTATTATTATTATTATTATTATTATTAAAATAGAAAAAGAGAAACTTGTTCATAAAAAATTCAATTCACTTTCCTCGGAAAATGGTGCGTGATGGAGCAATTTAGATTTTAAATTCAGATTTAGGGCACATACCGTTCACCTATTTCGGAGCAAGACAAAAAGTAAAAATTTGTTGTTCTGTGTTATCGATCACTATCGATTGGTGGGGGGGTCAGGTATCTTTGAACGAATGTACATGTACTTACGTTCGAGAATTGTGTTCTATCGTACAAACCAAATGACATATAGACCTACGTCTGTTTGTCCTTTAGAAACGCCCACTTTTACCATTGTCCCAGAAGTTCTAAAGTCAGTCAATGCCTGACATTGTGATGAGAGAAAAATGAATCATTTAAGTTGTGAATCGAAGATATAGCAGTCAACGGAGTGAGCCTGTGTTTGTGATGAATTGTTATACTTACATTTAGATTCCACGTTGTAAAAGCAAACACTGCTCTGCTGTAGAGCTGTGTAAATAGTAACTGCAAGCGCGTTTGTGTAATTTGGCGGAAACTGGAATAAAGTAATGGATATTTTACATCATAGTTGAAGAGAAAGTCTTAAATGGGCGAGAGTTTAGTAGCAAATTGAAAGAAAAGCAGTGGACAATATTTCTGGTAGACTAAACAAAATTGAGACGCTGACATGGGAAAGGTAGTAACTGCCAAAAACAAAATTTTTCAGGGGAAGCAAAAAACGAATTTACGATCACTTTCTCACTTACATTATTACAGAAACTGCTTTAAATGAAAGGCATACACTCATGTTTGTGTTACATATGAAATTTGAAAAGTCTGGCACAGATTTATCTGTGAAATCCTATTTTATGAAAATACAACATTGAAATCACTCCTTAGCCAAACTGAGAATTAACGTTATTTATACATTATGCACAAATTTTTCTGTAAAATGCATGATACTTTTCATCGAGGAAGTCTAACATAGATAACAAGTCTCTCTTTTTGGCATCAGGGACGACTGGTCTTCTTTCAAGGCGTTGCAAGCACTGCAAGTTAGCGATTGACGTTAATGCCTGTCCTTTCTTAAAAATCCTGTGCTCTGTCCACATTTCAAGGTCATTAAATGACTGTCTTGTTTTTATTAGAGGAAAATCAGCTCTTGAGAGTCTAATCCAGTTGAGGGTGCTGATTTTGATAGGAGTTGTATTCAAAAACTTGTCACATTCTGCAGGAAAGTCGAAGAAATCCTCATCCTTCATCATTATTACATTATTAGGCCTTACCTCTTGTGGAACCATGGTCTTGCATCTTTTTTTTTTCTTTTCTCTATGATGCCAAATTCCCTATCACATGGCATGTAGGAATGTTCTGAAACCAGGAATTTCAAGTCCACTGAATCAAAATGTTTCTTGGCAATAATGTAAATCAGGACCATTAGAATCCTCTGATTCTTATTCTGCCCTGCACAGTTATCAGCCCATATTTATCTAGACACACTCTGATGTTGTAAAAGGAGTTACTACCTTCTCCGTGCACATACAACTTACAACATCTAGTGACTACGTTTCCATCTTCATTTCATTACATACGGACATACTACCTTCTCTGTGCCATTGGCATGGCCGTTTACTACCTTCTCAATGAAAAACCTAAAAATTCGAATTTTTGGCAGTTACGACCTTCCATGTCAATGCCCCAATTATTAACGACGTGTTGTGAACAAGTGATTCATGGACTTCAAATGCCACGATGACGAATTCATTTGCAGTTGGGTTGCATAAAATTGCCAACATCATTACCAGAACTTCACGGTATACTGCGACAATTAAATGTGAAAATTAATAATCACGAATAATTACTATTAATATTAATATGTTTTCCACATTAGAAAACTTCGATTTTCTTTACGTAATTGATCCTGTTTACATGGATAGGACTTCAAAGTTTCACCATAATTCATGGCCTTAATTGAGGAGTTTGCCGAAAGAAAGGCGGATAGACCTATACGCCCTTCTTCGGGAAAACGGTTTAAAATGTAGTGAATAATTATTGTAGCGAAATTTTGTTTTGATTGCACTGTACATACCTGCAGGACAGGCTGCGCGATTTAGTCAGTCAGTCTACAAGTAGAGCTAGTGCCGCACGTTACGCATACTGTACTGTGTGTGTTTTCTCTTGGTAGAGACCAAGCAAATATATATAGTTCAATTTAGTCAGTCCAGTTGTTTCCTTTGACTGCTTTTTATGTTCATTATTGTCCTTGCTTTAAGAGTAAACAAACTTATGAAACTCGTAGATTCAGACGGAAATATTTTATGTTCTATAAAGAGATTTGTTACAATATTCAGATTTTTGGGCTCATTGTTATCAGGATTATACAAAGAATAAATTTTATTTATTTATGTTCACACAAAATGGAGACTTTCTTTTTCTGTTATATTCAGAGATTTTGCTTTGCGTACATCATGTCTACTCAGTATATCTGAAATAAAGTAAATTACTTTAGAAGTACAGTAGATAATAAATGTCATAAAATGTATCTTTGTTTCAATTCCGTGTGAAATTTAAATCTGAAATCTACATTAAATCCCCTAAGCAAATCATTATATGGATAAAGGGCGTGTAGACGGAAGTTTTATATGGTACAAATATAAGGAAATTTAATAATATAAATTGCCTAAATGCTACAAAACATATATACTCGCTAAGATTTTTAATTTAATGTATAATTTTGTTCACTATCTGTATAACATATTATTCAGGTGCGTTTTAAAATCTTAGATTGCCTGTATCTCAATTCACCATATTGACGTATACGCCCTTTTTCCGGCAAACCCCTCAATTATAGTACTTATAGAAAAAAACTAATGATGACACTAGTGAAGTGCTTTATATGGAGTGTGGCATCGTACGGGGCAGAAACAAAGACATTACGATGAACTGAAGAGAAACGACTAGAAGCGATTGAAATGTGGATATGGAAGATTGGAGCGTATGAAATGGGCAGGCAGAATAAGAAACTGTGTTAGAAATAGTAGATGAAGAAAGAATAATATTGAAGTTGCTCAAGAAGAGAAAAAGGAATTGGCTGGGTCACTGGCTAAGAAGAACCTGCCTCCTGAAGGATGCACTGGAAGGAATGGTGAACGGAAGAGAAGTTCGGGACAGAAGAAGATATCAGATGATAAACTACATTAAGATCGTGGATCGAATGCGGAGACTAAGAAAAAGGGGGGAAATAGGAAAAATTGGAGAATGCTGGATTTGTAGTGAAAGACCATAATATAGCATTGATTTATAAATCAACAACATAGTCAAGGATCTTTTGTCTATTCCTTCCAGAAATATTTTTTTTCTTATTTCTTACCTTCAATATTAAATTGTCTTAAATTTTTTATGAACAAAAATATCTTTCCTGAAAGAATAGATAAAAATCGTAGACTATGTTGTTGATGTATGTCTTCGAAACATTCCAGTAAAATAATAATGCAAGTATTTAATTAATTGTATATTTCATTATGTAAATGCTTTACGGTTTCAAACAAGTATGCAAATTTGATATTTCTACAGGTAATCATTAGCTATTTTAATATTCTGAATAGTGTTTTATAAAGTGTAATGTATGTATATTAAGCATGGAAAGTTTTGTTCGTTTAGCTTTTATAGTAGCTGAGATATAAAAAAAAAATTCACTAAATTTTTGCAGGCCAAATGGTGTACCTCCTCTCATCCAGTCTGCTGTCAAAAAAGCTGCAAGTTAGAATTTATAAAACAGTTATATTACCGGTTGTTCTGTATGGTTGTGGAACTTGGACTCTCACTTTGAGAGAAGAACAGAGAATAAGGTTCTTAGGAAAATATTTGGGGCTAAGAGGGATGAAGTTACAGGAGAATGGAGAAAGTTACACAACGCAGAACTGCACGCATTGTATTCTTCACCTGACATAATTAGGAACATTAAATCCAGACGTTTGAGATGGACAGGGCATGTAGCACGTATGGGCGAATCCAGAAATGTATATAGAGTGTTAGTTGGGAGGCCGGAGGGAAAAAGACCTTTAGGGAGGCCGAGATGTAAATGGAAAGATAATATTAAAATGGGTTTGAGGGAGGTGGGATATGATGATAGAGAATGGATTAATCTTGCACAGGATAGGGACCACTGGAGGGCTTATGTGAGGGCGGCAATGAACCTCCGGGTTCCTTAAAAGCCAGTTTGTAAGTAAGTAGTAAATGGTGTACCTCCTCCCTTAAGCGAATTTAGTATTAATAGGACTTGTATCAATTTTACGTTGACATTATTTCTCTTGCCAAAGAAAACATGCAAAAGATTTCATGGTCATAGCGATTTATCAGCCTCAGTTGTATTTAAAACTCACAGTCGTCGGCTGTGTTGGTCAGCACGATAATTACTTGTCCACAGAAAAGGACTATGTCCACTAACGAAACTAATGGACTGCAGAACATTTTGTATCGAGTTGCCTGATACATATTGCAAACAAAATACTTAGAACAACATCGATGTGGAAGGGATGTGAAAAGAGCAGATGCATTGAGGGCAGTCCGTCCATGATGTGGCAGTGACCTGTAAAATCATCATCCCTCTCTCTAGCGCTACCTCTCGTGGTATCAAGCTTTTTGGATTATAGCAAAAAAGGTCGGGGTATTTGTAGTAGAGGGCGGAATGATTATACTAGCGAGAGATCTCTTACATATTCAATTTTCTAGGGATAATGATAGAACGTGGGGATAAAAATGTATTGAAGCTAGCCAGCCTCGGGGTATTGTTTTGCTCGGTGAAGAACAAGAGAGAAAATAGAAAAGCTTCAAGCTCCTTCCGTTGCTTAGGAACAGAACGGAGTGAACATACAGTGTGCTGGGTTTCATTTTCTCTGCAGATGCAATAATTATCAACAAAAATTGGTTTCGTCTGGTTGAATGCGTCATTCATCGAAACGTGAGCACTCAGGGAACGATGAAACTCAGTTCATCTGTTTTTGACATCTGCAATTCAGTGGACCTTGCTAATAGCTGACGTGCAAAAAAAATAAGTGAATGTCTGAACTTGGCAGGTACAATTTTTAGACTTTTTTACTCTTTCCAGCTACTGAAAGCAAATCTTCCAAATTCAACAACAGGGAACGTGTTAGTTTCTCAGCAAAGGTACTATGGTTCGATTCCAGAAAAATCTTGTAATTTGTGGTAATTAAAATGTCTGTAAACAGATTTTTCCATGATATTAGTTTCCGATGTAATGTTCACTCCTTCATCGCTCCATAGTCGCAGCATTTTCATTTAATTCTCAGTTATTAATGGGTAGTTTTTGCAGACTAAAATGCTTCGAATTAAGTTCCACATCCAATTGAAGGTTTAAAAAAAGACTCATAGTAAAAAAATGTAAATTTGAGATACAGACGTGGACAAATTCTTAGATTAAATTAATTATATGTGCAACGAAGCTGAAATATCGGTAGAAATAATGAACAAAAATGTATTTTTCACAGATATTATGAACAGAATATTGAGTCTTGAAGTTACTAATATTTTGTGAACATTCCCATTTCCTTCTTTCGTTAAATTATGGTGGCTCAGGTTAAATGAGAGGAGAAAGTTACATTCCCTTTCTCTCTTATACCGAATTTTGCACACCTCTACTCCCTCTTACTTATCTGTCCGATTCCACAGTCTTTCTCGGTATCATAACTTAAATACTCGGTCACAATATGATAACACGCTAGAAATACCACTGCACACATCATCTCTTTATTCTTCATCTTTCACTGTTGCTACTTCTCGTCACTGGAATTCTCTGCCGCCTGAAGTCAAGGGCTGCCGAACTTTAATTTCCTTTAAATGTAAATTAGAAAAATATCTTATGATGAGTTGCCATATCTAACGTGTTGCAAATGTGTTCCACTGTATTTAGGGCTATTATTATTATTGTTTCTTATTTTTATTATCTAAATCGTGTTTATTTATCACTTAACGCCAATATGTATCCCACTGTGTTGTTGTTCTTTATTATTAATCTATTTTTATGTGTACATTTTGTTCAATTGTCGGTTTCTGATTTAATTATGTAAGTCCTACTTAATTGTAATCTAATATTAATATGTATACTAATGTGTTTATTTTTATTTTTACTGTGTACATTTTTCTTTTTTTATTGCATTATCGGCTTCTGTTTTTATGTGATTCGCATTTAATTCTAACAAATTAATATGTATTTCTCTATGTTTATTTTTATTTTATGAGGTAAATTTTATGTAAGTACCTCTTTTGATCTCATTATGTAATCAGTATGTAATTACTTAATTCTGATCCAGTTTTATGTTCAACTGTGTAAGCAAGTTTTAATCCTGGTTGAGTGTAAGAGAAGGCCTTAAGGCCTTAACTCTGCCAGGTTAAATAAAGCCATTATTATTATTATTATTATTATTATTATTATTATTATTATTATTATTTACTAACACGTTGATTTTTTCACGGATGCTGGAAACCAAAGTTTGACACTTTCTTTGAATATCAGCATCATTTAGCCAGATATCAGACAGTGCTATGAGTCCATCTTTTATTGTAAGCTTTTTGTTCACTTTTTTCTTCAGTATAGAGCACAGAGTTTCAATGTCGCTCATGTCCGGTCTTCTTGCAGGCCATGGGAGAATATCTTCTGCAGTTTGTAATTAAAACACCAGTAGTACCAACATTGCCAGAAAAAATATACTTAACTATTGGAAAAATATACCAGAAGATGTAAACAATCATATTTACAACAATAGAGACTCTGTGAATTATACTGATAGTTGATATGACGAATTATTTATGTTTCCAAGAAAACGTTTTAGTCTAATAATTTGTCCACGTCTGTATTAAGCATACGGTTAGCGTATTGTAGCGGCCAGCTACTGAATTAGTTGTTAGTGGAACAAATCACAATATAGTCCTACTAGTGGCCTGTGCAGCAAATGCTGCAAACTAAGTTCATTAGACGTTCAAATAAACATTTTTCAGATTTATTTTCAATGAAGAATACCAGACATCCTGAAAGTTACTTGCTTCCATAATAATGAAAGATACTCTCTCTCGAGCCAATACTGAAGAGAACCACGTATATACATATCTACACCACACCGCCATTAAGTATATGAAAAGGACCCAACCCCACTTGATTAATAAGTATAAAAATATTTGATTTTTAATAATATTTTTATCTTACGTACGTTTTATAGCTTTCAGTAACATATACTATATATACTATATACTCAGTAAAATATAGAAATCAAAATCTAATTTAAGATATTCTCTACATCTACTTAAATAACCCCAAAACGTTTCACTTTTATATCATCATATATATTGTTAAAGGAGTCTGATCTATTGTAATCAATCTATTCTTTGACAGACTCCATGCACCTTCTACCCTCAAAATTGTATAATATGTTTTGCACATTTTATTATCCTTGAGTCTTATTGTGTAAAACTGGGACAGCAAATTATTTAAATCCAAAATAGTATGTTCAATATTGAAAAGTGAGATGTATATAGCATTAATATGTATAATTAATGAAAAATAGTCACATCATGGCATTAGCTACAATAATATTTCATTTCTAATGGTAATAATATCATCAAACCACCTCAAGTTTTGTAGTTTTTAATATCCAATATACAGCTGTACCCAGAAAATTACACACCACAGAATCGAACCTGTAAATTATTTTTAGTAAGTTAAGTTTTTAATAACCAATTTAATTTGAGCTCTAAATATATCAGCATTCTTGCAGATCATGGCCTTCGTGTAATATTATTTACTGTAGTACGTGTTTTGTTTATTCTGAAATGCAACACGGCCGACTTGATGCTCGCTTCGCTTCTCCTTTACAAAAAAGCGAAGGGTATATCAAGTCGGCCGTGAATGCTATTAGCTAGTTCTCAAAACTGACGACAGATGGATTTTGGAAAATAGGAAAATTATGTTTAAAAATTGACATTTCAGCGAAAACTACTACTTTTCCGAAAAACTTTGGGTTCCAAGCTTCAAAATGAGGGGTCATTTATTAAAATCCGTCCAGCCGTTTTCCCGTAATTTCCATTACCAGTTCAAATTATACATATAGATGTTATAGGAGTGGAAAATTTCATTTGTTTTCATAAAACAACCATAGTCCAAAGACATTTTTTTTTGTGAACATGCCCATTGTCCAGGACAAATATCCCATTCATATCATCTTGAAAGATTTATCCATACAATTTTAATCTTAGTAGATTGGCAATACTGCTTCTCACGTACGCGGCAAAAGCCACCTCGGAGAAAAATACTTCGGCACGTGAATTGTTGTATTAGTTACGGAGTCATCTTTAGGTGCAGAAGTAACCCCATGGAAGAAACGTAAGCAACGAAAGGAGAAGAAGCAGGATGTGATAAAGAAATAGAAGATTAAAGTAGAGGCACAATTCAGCCACAACAGAGAATTTTTTCTTAAAACAACCATTGTCCACAGTTACCTACATTTATACATATAGGCAATTTAAGGCAATTCAAGTTATAAAAGAATCGAGTTTTTTTTAAAGGGCGTAAGTCAAGAAAAGTTGCTGGCCTCACGTCCACATGTCGAAGCAGAGGTAGACGATCATCCAACCAGAATGGCGGTATAATGTGGTTAGCACGATGATCCTCCAGCCGTTAGAGCTGGCTTTCGTAACCGGATTTCGCTACCTATCGTAGCTCTCCAAGTGCATCACGATGCTGGATGGGCACCGATCCCATACACTGGGAGAAATTTCATGAGAAAATTTCTTCTCCCATGAGGACTCGAACCAGCGCGCATTCCGTAACGCGAGTCCTAGGCAGAATGCCTTAGAAAAATCAAATCGTAACAGCGACATATTCTCTGTAATCAACAATAGTCTTTGTACTTTCCTTCTCTTCAGTTCTAACCAAATAAATCGAAGTTAACTCAAACTACATCATCCTGAATTATTTTACATTTCTCCTGAGACACTCTGTATATATGTTGAAGTGGCATAACGCTTTCCGCCATAAAGAAGAATCATTGGGAAGCGATGAATATGGTCCAGTAAAAACTATTCCAATGATAGAATTGATTGGGAAGATGTGAAAACTAATCATCGACCGATATGCAACTCTTCGAATTATTTCAGGGGATCTGTGCGTCAATAAGGAAATAATCTGGCAAATAACGACTTAGGACTTGAAGAAAGCTAAGCCATTTGCGCAGTTTGCTCTACATTCCTTAATACACGATCAATAGCGGCTTCAATTTGATCACCACAGCAACTTACTGAGGCCTCTGAAAACAAACACAATTTCCTGAATTGGATATTGGATATTGTGGGTGAGTAGACATGGTGGTTCCAGCACAACCTCGGAAGAAAGAGACAAAGTGCGGATGGAAGTTACAAAACATCCTGTTGATGTCCTTTCCTCGCAGTAATTCTGAGATATGCTCACTGCTTGATATGTGATTATACAGGGTGTTTCCGAGGTGGTGTTACAAACTTTCAGGGATGATGGCGAAGGGCACATGTATCAATTTGAGATAAGGAACCAAGGTCCGGAAATGACTGAGTCGAAAGTTATAAGCAAAAATAGTTGTGTAGAAATGGAATTGTAATTTGGCACCACGTGCCCTCCTTCCCTTAACTTTTGGAACAGTCGTGGAAAAATGATATGGGCCGAATGTCTCCTACGTGGGTACTTGTCCCGATACAATCTGTGAGCTTGTCTACTGTTCCCATTGGCTCATTCGTATTCTAAAATCATCTCTGCATATTCCGCTCTGGTGTACTCCTCCATTTCACTAGGACTGATCGACTGGACACTGCAACTTGTACACATACACTGCTGTCTACAGACGTGCATATCAGGACCGACCATGTCCGTTACACATTACGCTATCTGCATTGCTTTAGTGTAGTTTCCTGTCCCCACCCCTGAGACAGCGCACTGAATGGAATACTGTAAGTAGACAACGTAAACAACGTCAGATGAATACAGTATGTGTAAGATGCACAGATAAATACACATAAATAAGGTGTACAGAGGAATAAAATTATTTCATTTCCACACAACTATTTTTGCTTATAACTTTCGCCTCAGTCATTTCCGGACCAGGGTTCCTTATCTCAAATTGATACATGTACCCTTCGCCATCATCCCTGAAAGTTTGTAACACCACCTCGGAAACACCCTATATAGAGTAAACTGTAACTAATGTCATTATTTTTATAGGGTTATTCTTTGAGATATTTCAAAGAAGAAAGTTGAATACAAATCTGTTCGTTTGTGCTTCTTTTTCGAGATAAAAATTGTTTTTTTATGAAACATTTCATAGCGAGTTTTGGAAAAGCCATTGATTTAATTCTCAATATGCTTAGTCAATTCAAGAGAACAGTGTATTATGATAATATATGATTGAAAGAATTTTAGTTTTGTCCTTTAAATGTGCAAAATTTGATCCCAACAAATGTAAATTTTTGGTTGTGAAAATGAATATTAAAATGTAACATTTGCTCAGATCAAATTTCAATACTGTACGTACATAAAACATTTTTTTTAATTTGAACATTATTTTGCACCAAAATCTTAGCACCACAAAATTTGCTGAGTCAGCACTACATTCCGATAGTTTTTTTTTAGTAATATGTAGATCTACGAATTTAGATGTGTCTATAGAACGGACGTGGCAAAATTTTCCTTTGTTAACCGCACAATAGTAGACTGGAACAGCTTACCTGCGGCAATCTTTCAGGGTGGTCCTCTCAAAATCAATACATTTAAGGAAAGGTTGAAACGATTAGACTGACAATGTAATTGTAGATGCAGTGTAATTATCTAAGTTGTGTCATGTAGTTAATTAAGTTGATGTGTAATTAATTAAGATGATATGTAATTAAGTTGATATGTAAATAAATTAAGGTGATATGTAATTAATTAAGATGATATGTAATTAAGTTGATTTGTAATTAATTAAGATGATATGTAATTACTTAAATTGGTAATAGTTGGGTGAAATAGGTTAGGTTTACTATTGCTTATTGTAGGCGTTATTATAGCATAGTTTTTATTTATATAGAAGTAAATTTACGTTTATTATATTTTTATTGCTGTAATTGTTGAATATGTTAGGAGAAAATCCACAAACGATTTGGGAAAACACGGGAATTTTACTGGAAGCAAGTCAAGAGATAGGTTTGGAAGTAAACCCCGAAAAGACAAAGAATATGATTATGTCTCGTGACGGGAATATTGTACGAAATTGAAATATAAAAACTGGAAATTTATCTTTTGAAGAGGTGGAGAAGTTCAAATATCTGGGAGCAACAGTAACAAATATAAATGACACTCGGGAGGAAATTAAACACAGAATAAATATGGGATATGCCTGTTATTATTCGCTTGAGACACTTTTATCATCCAGTCTGCTGTCGAAAAATCTGGAAGTAGAATTTATAAAACAGTTATATTACCAGTTGTTCTCTATGGTTGTGAAACTTGGACTGTCACTTTGAGAGAGGAACAGAGATTAAGGGTGTTTGAGAATAAGGTGCTTAGGAAAATATTTGGGGCTAAGAGAGATGAACTTACAGGAGAATGGAGAAAGTTACACAACACAGAACTGCACGCATTGTATTCTTCACCTGCCATAATTAGGAACATTAAATCCAGACGTTTGAGATGGGAAGGGCATGTAGCACGTATGGGCGAATCCAGAAATGCATATAGAGTGTTAGTTGGATGGCCGAAGGGAAAAAGACCTTTAGAGGGGCCGAGATGTAGATGGGAAGATAATATTAAAATGGATTTGAGGGAGGTGGGATATGATGATAGAGAATGGATTAATCTTGGTCAGGATAGGGACCAATGGCGCGCTTATGTGAGGGCGGCAATGTACCTTCGGGTTCCTTAAAAGCCAGTAAGTAAGTAATTATTGTATTATTGTAATGGTATTATTGTATATTATATACCACTGCCACTGGATGTATACCCAATTGTAGTGTTAATAAATACATACATATTGTGGCTTGGAAAAATTCCTGAGACGTAATCGTGTTTTAGAATTATTTTATTTCTCTGAACTTCATTGAGAACAGCTATTCAGTTGAAAGATTAATTTAGCAGAAGCAATAAAGCAACCAACATACTGGATTTCAGCGTTGATCGCAGATGTTGTTTATGACAGTGTCTTTGAAGCAGCGATGAATGGAGCAATTCTAGCGGGATTGAAGGAGTCATTTACTAGCTGCATCCATTAGCGAATTGGTTTTTACGAGATGGCAAGCCTCTCCATCGGCCAAGTCCTCTGGAGAGAAAGAAAACTACGAAGTGAGAGCTGGGCCACAGCACATCAAATCTTTTCATATTGTTTTGTAAAAATGTTTGACTCTCACACGTGGGTAAGATTTTGAACCCTCGCACAAGGGTTGTCACTAAAGAGACCGAGGTTCGATTCTGAGGATAACCTGTGGAATTTTGGCGGTCAAGGTGACTTTGGGGAGCTTTCCCCCCCCCCCCCCCCCCAGTATTTAGGTTTCAGCTGTAGTTATCCTATCATCGGCCTAGTGTTTCAATATTATTCTCAACCGAAAACAACACATCATTACTTTAATAACATAAGAATAGCCATGACATATGAGGCTTTCATAATACAGGGACATCATTTTGTTTTTACTAACATTTCTAATATTAACCTGGCTATACCTGTGGATTAATGGTTCAGAGCCGGAAACACCGTTTGCTACCCCCTTCCACGATTGAAGTTCGATGATTCTGGCGTAAAATACAAACAAATCACCTTACTAGGTATAGGAGGGAAGAAAAGTAGTTCATCCATTTAGGTAAACTAGGAGATATCGTGATTTTGAATTTGATAATTTTCATTAGGTTTTTGTTTAATCAAAATATACAGACGTGGACAAATTATTAGCAAAATTGAACATTTTTATTATATATTTTTACAAAATATAATTCTTCAATTTAGACTACAGTTGACATTTTCGTGTATTTCCAAATTATTAGCAAAATTGAAGATTAGTGTTGCATATTTTTCAAAATTTAACTCCTCAATTTGGACTACATTTGATATTTTTGCATATTTACAAATTATTAGCAAAACTAAAGATTTTTATTGTATATTTTTACAAAATTCGATTCTTCAATTTGGACTACAGCTGACATTTTGGATATTTCCAAATTATTAGCAAAACTGAAGATTTTTGTTTTATATTTTTACAAAATTTGACTCTTCAGTGCAGTTGACATTTTTGCTAATTTACAAATTATTAGCAAAATTGAAGATTTTTATTATATATTTTTACAAAACTTGACTCCTCAATTTAAACTACAGTTGACATTTTTGCATATTTCTCTCTACTGTAATGATGGAAATATCCAAAATTGTCAACTGTAATCTAAATTGAAAAGTCAAATTTTGTAAACAAAATATCATAAAAATCGTCAATTTTGTTAATAATTTGTCCACGTCTGTAGTACAGTATTAACAATGAGTGTTTTTACTCACGAACTGAGTTATCCATGCGAACGTATTCATTATGCAGTGTATATTATACTGTCTACAGCACATTAGCGTACAATATAGAGAATGAAGTTACCAGTTTCGTCCTTCGTACTAGTAACTCATGTTGAAATAATTCTATACCTATTATATAAAAGAGTACCTTACGTACTGTAAATTCAATCTTCACTTCTGCCCGATCCGCACAGATAAAATTACTCAGACATGCTAGCTACTGTCCGTCCAAGTGGTTATGTCGGAGGATCGTAGAAAAGGGGGAAATCACGTGACAATTAATTACTTTTATTTAAGTTATTTTAAACAGTTGCGGGTGAGTGAAATCGGGAAGCGACGTAGACAAACTGACTACAGTACCTATGCGAAAATATGATTCAATATTGAAAGCTCTTTCGTCACTGGAAAACGCGAACATATTTCTGGAACGTACTATACTCAGTAACTCAATACTGTTTGTGTTTACTACGACCTTAAGGCGACTTTGACTGTATACGCTTGGTTCTGTGAGGAGAACATTTGGAAGTTCACTAATAGAGGGGGTGGGAGAGAAGTACATTGAAAAACTCAGGTACAATAAAAATTGAAGTAAAAATAAAATTATGTCCCTGTACAAGTGGTTAAAGTCCAAAAATTAAACATCTGCGAATTTAAAGTTTAATAGATACATCAGTGTAAGATCTTTTTAAACGAATAATAAAATTAATCGATTACTTAATGATTTGTCAATAGATGGTAGCATTTTACGAGAATACTGAAACAGATTGTCATTTTGTCAGAAGACAAATGAAACAAGATCACCTCACTTAGCAACCTATGCTGTTTACTTTACGGTTTCTTCTTTTGTTTAGTAGTTAATGTTATTTTAATTTGTGCGATGAATTCAACAATAATTTGAACCAAATTAAATGGATAGTGAAGAGATGTCGGTACCTAATGTAACTGGAAGCAAATAAATACTGAAAATGAAGATAAATTAAAAACAATTGAAGTAATTAGTTATTTATTAGTTACGTTATAACTGTGTTTCATTTTGTTTTAAGCAGCTCATCAAGTGATACACTGTTGTTCTTATGTATGAAGATCATAATATGATTACAGTATTAATAAAACATCACAGAAAAGTGGCATATAAGAAATCAGAAGATTTTATAAACTTATTATGTATTTTTTTCTGGACATTATTGCAATTATTTATAATTAAAACAGATAGAGAATTGGTAAAATTGTGTAAGTAGTGAGTCATAAGCAAATGATTATTTTAATGTACACTGACAATATTGCCGTGTGAAATATTTCAACATTTTCAGCAGAAAAGTGAAGCAAGTCCATGGTTTATTTTTCATTATTTAATTTCAGTCATAAATTTTGTTTAGGTATTTATACTCCTACTGTATAGTTAAAAGGGTATTTTGTGTTTGTAAATAAATGTGCATTGGATAAAAACATTGTGCTACTGATTTCGGTATTCGATTTTTTCTAAAACAATGAATATCTCATTAACAGTTTCTATGGACTCGCACCACTTGTATTCTGAGTGCCTCATATCTAAACAAAATTTTAACACATTAACTCGGCGAGATTAAAATCCATGATCATGGTATTAGACAGTATAAAATGAGTCGTAACTGTTGAAAACTATGGCCATCAAGAAGAGATTCACAATAATGGAAGCATTTGGATAATATCTGCTTCAGGAACGTACGATGTTGGAGATATTAGTATTAATAAAGAGAGAGAGAGAAAAAATAAAAGTAAAATAACTTGCAAAGTATTCGTTTCTATACTAATTACAAAATTAATTACACTGTAGAAAGAAGAGAAAGATTCCCTAGTTGAGAAAAGACTTGGTAATGGTGAAAGCGATTTGGATTCGAAACTAAGCTAACAGCCACAGGAGGAGGGAGAGAGGGGGTTATAGTTTTATTAATACTGTTGTTGCTATGGTAAGAACTCCAGCTTCTCTCAGCTTTATCAACTTCTTAATTACATTTCTTTGTTGAGCAAGGATGAAATTTAATTAATTCCAACCAGTGAATGTTGTTACACTTCCCCGCCTCCTCTTCGTATCCTTCTCTGCTTCTGCCCTTGTTTATCAATTGTTCACGGCTCAGTGATGGACAACAAATGCAATATCCGCTGGTTCCTAAGATTTCATTTCCAGGAAGGAGATGTCCTGCAAGACAGAGGGCGTTACAGTATGTTACACATCCTGCAACTTAGCTCTGTCCTCCACCGTCGCTCCTATGGTAGCATTTCGGGTTTGATTCATGACAATGAAATACATTTATGTTAAGTTTTAATCATCAAGGAAAATTATAAAGTGATATAAAATTTCTCTTCTTATTAAATTCACAACCAGAGACTTCAACATTTATAGTGGACTATTACACTTTTACTACGTCACACTACTTTTGACCAAAAAAACGATGCGAAAGGACGTATTTCAACCAATCATGGCTGCTTATCGCACAATTTTATCGCGACCCTAGCATTTGTTTAATTTTATCGCGACCCTAGCATTTGTTTAATTTTATCGCGTCCCTAGCATTTGTTTAATTTTATCGCGTCCCTAGCATTTGTTTAATTTTATCGCGTCCCTAGCATTTGTTTAATTTTATCCCGTCCCTAGCATTTGTTTATTTTTATCACTACCCTAGCATTTGTTTCTCTGTTTGCCAACATTTCAAACTGCACTGGTCTGGACGTCAAAAAACAGAAAATTACAAACCACTCCAGTCGATGCACAGCACTTTCAAATATGACTCGCATTGGCATTCAACAACAAGAATTAATAAAGATCACTGGTCATATATGAAGAGCACCATTCGGAAACCCTGAATAAGTTGAGGGATACACCATGTACATCAAAGAGTTCACTTCTTTTACGCACACGTCCAATATAACATCAACTGGACCACCAACCACTAAAATATTCAAATTTGAAAATTGTAATTTCAATAATTGTTTCTTTTAAAATTATTCATGTTTATTTTTTATTTCATCACCGTTAATTAAAACGTTTCTTGTTTATTTCATCATCCCTAATTAAAACTTTTCTAACACTCGTTTATATTATTTAGGTTATGTTATGGCTTCTGCTATATGATATTATGAATAGTCACGTATCAGAGATTCTTTAATATTAAGATTTATTGAAAATCATTTGTCAAGTGAGGTTGATTACTGGGATCCGGATGATTGAAGTGGAATGCAACAGTTTTAATAAAAATGAAACTGAATCAACAAAGCCTTCTTGACCAGTAACCGTCCACAGAGTTCAATGAAGATTCCATAGTTGGCACAACTGATATCAAGAAAACGGCTAATAATAACACACTACTGCCATCTACTAGCGTAATATTTATAATGTTGAGATGGTACAAATTTGAAGACAGTTGTATTTTCGTAAGTCAATTAATATTTTATTGTATTGGAGTACTTCGTTACTTCTAATCTTTATATACTTTCTTCTAATCGTGTAATAGTCAATTAAATCCCACTCGAGTTTTGATTTTCTCTAGATAAATCAAAACCTCTAGTGAGATTACTGTTGATAAAATAGAGCATATACTACAGAGAAAGTTTTACGAAGTACGATTTTCATAGCATTTGCCATTACGTAAGTATTGACACATAACCTACTTGCCTGATTGATTCATTGATTGAGTCCACACCTGTGGAGTAACGGTTAGCGCGTTTAGCCGCGAAACCAGGTGGCCCGGATTCGATTCCCGGTCGGGGCAAGTTACCTGGTTGAAGTTTATTCCGGAGTTTTCCCTCAACCCAATATGAGCAAATGCTGGATAACTTTCGGTGTTGGACCCCGGACTCATTTCACCGGCATTATCACCTTCATCTCATTCAGACGCTAAATAACCTAAGATGTTGATAAAACGTCGTAAAATAAAAAAATCATCGATTGATTGATTATACATATTGAATGATTGATATTGCGTGTATTCTATAAGAAGGAAATTTTATATAAAAAGTATTCTATTTTCTTTCCACTATAAATTCTGAGAGACACAACTCATGATATTTGGTAGTGGGCCTATGTGGTTTAGTCGGTAGAGTTCTGGCTTTCTGTGCCCGAGTTTGCGGGTTCGATCCTGGCCTAGGTCGATAGTATTTATTTATTTACTTATTTACTTATTTATTTATTTACTTATTTATTATTTATTTATTTATTTATTTATTTATTCCTATAACAGGGCAAAGCCCCAATTACAATAGACAGTACAGATATTCGTAAAAACATAGAATTGCATATAACATGAAAAAAGAGATGAAACAGATACAAGTGTAAATACAAATTAAAATGGAAATTGAGAAAAGGAAAAAAAAAAGAACAGACAAATAGATACTACCTAAATAAAAGACACAGACACAGTGTGCTTAAATGCGACAGACTTATGTCAGTAGATTTACTGGCATATAAAAGAACTCCGGGACACCGGCGACGTTGATATAACATCGGCAGTTGCGAGTGTCGTTAAATAATAGTACACTATGCAACGAGCCTATAATGAAGGTAATTAAGAAGTGAGTATGGATATTTATGAAACGAGCGCAAGCGAGTTTCATAATATTCATACGAGCTTCTTAATTACCATTATAGGCGAGTTTCATACGACTTTTTATGCTCGACCATATTTCTAACTTCATATTATTAATTTTATTGTATCTGACCTGGAGCAATGTCCCGTATCTTGTGAGATGTGCGCCGACGCGAAAGTATTGATATTTTCTGAGGAACAGATGTTCACATTGACCTTGCTAGGCCATAAGAACCTACAGAGATAACATTGAAATTAAATTAGACATTGAAAAACGAGATGACAAACTGAATTTATTTGAATATTATTTACAATTAACGCTAATTATTATAGTAACAGAACATAACCTTCTGCGACAGTATTGGATTTCCAGCCTCCGTGACTTTTCGCTAATTCTCTTTCGATTGCATATCCGAGAATAATCGATACTTGCGGTTTTATAACGGTAGAAAGCTGACCTGTCATTAACTGAACAGTTGTAACCTGATCCATATTTCTGACACCAAGAATGTACTTTCAGCCAGTTGTAGAATTATCTCTCGTCCTTCTTGTTATTCCATGTAGAATAATTTCTCCCAAACTGTAAGATGGAATCCAGTCAGTGTTGCCAACTAAGAATTCCATTTACCGCTGCACAAGCTTAAAAAACCGCTAAACTGTAGTTTAAAAACTCCAGATTTTTCTTAACACATTATTTCCAAATTTGAAATACAAACTATATAGTTTTAGGAATTGGAGAATTTTAGGTTTCAAATTGAAAAAAAAAATCCAATATTTATAATACTCTGTAAATTGAAATAACACTCACCTCTGCCCAGAAGCTTCTTGTGAATGGCAATATTATGTTGTCGAACAACAGAAAAACACTAGCTATTTTTTTGTGTATAATTATCAGCATGGGTAATTAAATCTGAATATTTTGCATTTAATATCACCTTTCACCATTTACACCGAGCTTTCGAACTATCACCGGTAACTTCTTCCACCCAATCCTTCAACGCATTGTTTTTTTTAACACATCTCATATGTAGTTTCACGCGGCATATTTCTTCAAAATTGAATGAAGTAGATCAAGAATATACTGGACACTTCGGAAATAATCAGATTCACAATCACACCAGTCGGTTCGAAATCTGATTTCACACTGAGCTGGAGACGTGTCTGCTAACAATGAGTCTGGTTTTAAGTTTTAAGTATCTGTGTTACATAAACTGTAATGCGGAATGATAAATTAAATAATAACCTATATTGTAAATGAGAAATAATAATTCAGTTCATTATCTATTCTTTATGATTAAATACATCAATTCGTTTACAAAAACATTGCAGACATTAGATTAAGAGGTTAACGAATGCGGAATACCTATTCATACAACAACAATGGATGAGGATTGAAATGGACGTGATTGCACCAAATCGAGTTAATATAAAACGTTGATATTGTATACTCGCACAATGAAAAAGTGTGATAATACCATACTAAACTCTGGTTTATGGTTAACTAACATTGTCCGCAAGTACATATAAAAAATTATAACATCTTTACAGAAAAAAAACTTACAAATATCATCTCTCTCTGCCTGGAATCATAAAAAAACGCCAAATAAATAGCTAGCCGCTGACGGTAAAATTCTGTAGCTGACCATAGTCCTGAAAACACCAGATTTAGCTACAAAACCGCTGACGTGGCAACACTGAATCTAGTATCGAGTCAATTAATTGACAGAAGAGAGGCAAATGTTGTATAATAATTTTTTAATCTAGAAATAAACAGAATATTGCTTGAAACATTTAAGAAAAGGGAATGATAAAACATTTCAAATAGCTTTTAATAAATATAGTATATACAATCAGGTCCATAGATTTCTTGTTTGAAGTAATATTGGCGAATAGTCTGTATACTGACGATTGTGTACGTGATCTTCTTTAATAGTATGTAGAATGACAACTGTGTACGTGATATTGACCGAATAGCCTGTATGATAAAGACTGTGTACAGTCTTAGAAACAAATGATGGCGCACAGAAATTTTCAGTCCTAGAAAGGAGCCATTGCGCATGATCAGAAGAAGAGCGGCGAACAGGTTGAGGTAATAACATTGATTCTGTTTCGTTGTATGTAGTCTCTAAGTAGCTAGAAGAAGTACCAGACAAAAGAATTTAGCGTAAGTAAGTAATGTGATAAAGACTGTAAATGTAACAAAACAAAAGAAAGAAGAAAAATAGAAACAGAGAAAAACATTTCAAGGAATGAATGAGAGCAGGATCGAAGAGGCTACCAACTGAATGGGAAGCAGGCGCTCTCCTTCAATAGACTAAAACAGTCCGTCATAGAAATGGTCTGTATGAAACGATGCAATATTTCAGGACTCACTTAAATCATGAAATTGAATATTAATTTTATTTAGTTTAAATTAATGAGACATTTTGCATTACTTACTTACAAATGGCTTTTAAGGAACCCGGAGGTTCATAGCCGCCCTCACATAAGCACGCCATTGGTCCCTATCCTGTGCAAGATTAATCCAGTCTCTATCATCATATCCCAACTCCCTCAAATCAATTTTAATATTATCCTCCCAACTACGTCTCGGTCTTCCCAAAGGTCTTTTTCCCCTCAGGTCTCTCAACTAACACTCTAAATGCATTTCTGGATTCGCTCATACGTGCTACATGTCCTGCCCATCTCAAACGTCTGGATTTAATGTTCCTAATTATGTCAGGTGAAGAATACAATGCGTGCAGCTCTGTGTTGTGTAACTTTCTCCATTCTCCTGTAACTTCATCCCTCTTAGCCACAAATATTTTTCTAAGCACCTTATTCTCAAACACTCTTAATGTCTGTTCCTCTCTCAAAGTGAGAGTCCAAGTTTCACAACCATAAAGAACAACCGGTAACATAACTGTTTTATAAATTTTAACTTTCAGATTTTTTGACAGCAGACTAGATGATAAAAGCTTCTCAACCGAATAATAACAGGCATTTCCCATATTTATTCTGTGTTTAATTTCCTCCCGAGTGTCATTTATATTTGTTACTGTTCTCCGAGGTATTTGAATTTTCCCACGACTTTGAAGGGTAAATCTCCAATTTTTATATTTCCATTTCGTGTAATATTCTGATCACGAGACATAATCATATAGTTTGTCTTTTCGGGATTTACTTCCAAACCAGCATTAGTTGTGGAAATTAACCATCTTGTTATGCCCTGTGTTTTATAAATGAAATAATGAGATATGAAAATCGTTATTCATTTTCTATAAGTGACATACTTCCTTTTATTAATATATTATGTTTATCGAAAACATACCGTATGATGATAATGATAATGATATAATAATAATAATGATAATAATAATAAAATAATAATAATAATATTAGTCAGTACACAACAGCGTATGAGGGCCAAGGCAGACCATGCGACTGGTAGCCTCACATTCACATGCCCCATCGAGGTAAATGATCATCAAACCAATATGGGGTAACATGTGGTCAGCATGATTTTCATCCCAACCGATATAGTTGCCTACGTAACAGTATTACACTGGTCAGTGCAGTTGCATAAATTTCTCACGAAGCTGGGTCAACACCGTCCCCATACACTGAACGAAATTTCATCAGAAAAATTATCTCCTATGAAGATCTCGAACCAGGACTCATTCTGTTCAGATAGTCCAAGCGTGATACATGTATTGTATTGTATTTATTAACATTCCATGATATTCATACATGCTTACAGCTAGAATATGGAACAAGTCAAAAAACTTAATACTATTATAAAGTCTTAATTTATAGTCACAGTCTAGATGAAATATATACAGACGAAGTTTACAATATAGTCTACTAGTACAACACAAAGTTTTAGTATCAATTTCATGAAGCGTTGTTGAATGTCATGAATTCACCTACAGAATAGAAGGCGTGAGAAATTAGGTACTTCTTTAATTTGGTCCTAAATAATCTTATGTTTTGAGTTTCATTTTTTATATCGATAGAGAAGCTATTAAAAATTTTTACTGCCATATAACGCACTCCTTTTTGATAGCACGATAGACTTGCCGATGGAGTATGAAAGTCATTTTTTGACGTGTGTTTATGCTATGAACTAATGAATTAGTTACAAAGTTTTCACGATTACATACGAGGAAGATTATTAATGAAAAGGTATACTGACAACCCATGGGCATTATTTATAGTTTTTTGAAAATAGTCGTACACGATTCCCTAGATTTGGCACCTACTGTTATTCTAATTACTCTTTTTTGTAGTAGCAATATACTGTTACTATCTGTGGAATTTCCCCAGAATATTATTCCAAAACTCATTACCGAGTGGAATATGCAAAGTATATTGTTTTTAAGGTATTGAGATTTACTATCTTTTGCATAGATATACTAGCAAAACAAGCTGAATTTAGTTTGGGGGTAATTTCTTTAATATGATTTTTCCAATTTAACACATTATCGAGTTTTAAGCCAAGAAATCTGGTTCTTGTTGTTTCTAATAGGGACCTATTGTTAATTATTGCGCTAGAAATTTGCGAGGTTGAATTTGGACATGATTTAAATTGAATTATGTTAGTTTTGTTACAATTTAATACCAATTTATTAACTAAGAACCAGTACCATAGTTTGAAGAGAATTTCCTCTGTTGAAGATTGGAATGTGTTGGAGTTATTGGCTGTAATTGCTATACTTGTGTCATCTGCAAATAATATGGGACCATGCTAGGACGGCCCGGGACTTAAAACGTTCTTAATGTTATATTTGTGTATCATTTTAGATATATTAGAACTGAAGAAATGCTAACATGGTACTTGCAAACCAAGATTTCAGGTATAACTCCCTGTAAAGTTGATTTGAATAATTTCGAGGGAAAAATTGTTCCGGAGCCGGGTATCGAACCCGGGACCTTTGGTTTAACGTACCAACGCTCTACCACTGAGCTACTCAGGAACTCTAACCGACACCGATCCAAAAAAAAAAAATTGGATCGGTGTCGGTTAGAGTTCCCGAGTAGCTCAGTGGTAGAGCGTTGGTACGTTAAACCAAAGGTCCCGGGTTCGATACTCGGCTCCGGAACAATTTTTCCCTCGAAATTATTCAACATGGTACTTGTTCTTTAACAATGTCTCAAATTGTTTTATATCTGTTATTGTTTTCTCTTGAACTGCCATTTTTTTATTTTAGAAGGTTAGAGTTTCACGTTTAAATCTTATATTTCATTCTGAAATTATAAGATTATTAATAGGATTTACTTTATTTTAGGGTACCCACACGTTTTGCGTCTTATGCCACTCCTGCTCTACCCATTACTGAAACTTTGCCACCTTAAACCTCCATCTTGTTGAGAACAGAGGAGAGTATGACTTGGCACAAAAGGTATCAAGATCGGCCCCTCGAGAAGGAGGGGGCGGAGAGACTGAATTTGAAGGGGTTAAGAAAAGAAAAGAGGCCAACACTAAAAAGAAAAGAGGGTTGAAATGTGTTGTTCTTTTGTTTCGTTGAAATGCTTATTTTACGTCCTTTCTTTCCCCCAACTGTGTGAGTAATACCAGCACAAGGGAGATGCTGTGGTAATGGCTTCTGTTTGAAAGAAAGGTTACTGATACAGTTTACGCATGGAAAAACTTTATTGAATGCTGTAACACAGGTAATTCTTTCATTCTCCTGCGGTATGGTTATATATGTGGGGATATTTGTTCAACGTTCGCACACAATACTGTATTCTGTGTGCATTGTACGTTGCGTTTTAAACAGGGGTGGCAGCACTGTTGTTCAAATACATCCACTTCTACAGCTCCGCACTTTTTCCTTCTCGCTTAAAGAGGAAAGGAGATTCTGTGGCCATTTTTGTCACCCTACAATTTAGGAATTTACATTAGAACTATCGTCATCGCGCAATTAGCCTTCGTGTTCTTACCAAACGGACTGGGTTCGATTTCCGACAGCTTATTCGGTTGACAAGTCGCTGTAGTGAAGATTTTCTTGTAGTCTGTAAACTTTCCTGCCAACCATTCCAGGTCAATTCCTCCACAGCACAATGTCCAATATATAGAAAGTCCACTACAAAAATGTCCACATATAAAACGTCCAATCAAATAAAACCAGAATGTCTAATATGCAGAATTGCCCACAAGTAAAAATTATTGATATGCTTACTTACTTACTTACTTACAGGATTTTAAGGAACCCGGAGGTTCATTGCCGCCCTCACATAAGCCCGCCATTGGTCCCTATCCTGAGCAAGATTATCCAGTCTCTACCATCATATCCCACCTCCCTCAAATCCATTTTAATATTATTTTCTCATCTACGTCTCGGCCTCTCTAAAGGTCTTTTTCCCTCAGGCCTCCTAACTAACACTCTATATGCATTTCTGAATTCGCCCATACGTGCTACATGCCCTGCCCATCTCAAACGTCTGGATTTAATGTTCCTAATTATATCAGGTGAAGAATACAATGCGTGCAGTTCTGTGTTGTGCAACTTTCTCCATTCTCCTGTAACTTCATCCCTCTTAGCCCCAAATATTTTCCTAAGCACCTTATTCTCAAACACCCTTAACCTATGTTCCTCTCTCAAAGTGAGAGTCCAAGTTTCACAACCATAAAGAACAATCGGTAATATAACTGTTTTATAAATTCTAACTTTCAGATTTTTTGACAACAGAATGGATGACAAAAGTTTCTCAACCGAATATTAACAGACATTTCCCATATTTATTCTGTGTTTAATTTCCTTCCGAATACCATTTATATTTGTTACTGTTGCTCCCAGGTATTTGAATTCTTCCACCTCTTTAAAGGATAAATTTCCAATTTTTATATTTCCGTTTTGTACAATATTCTCGTCACGAGATAGTAACTTATAATAAATAAATTATTTTCTACAGTAAATGATTTGTAAAAAAAATATTTGTGAGTGTGTAAGCAGGCTGAAAATCGATTATTTTTTTAGTCCAGGATTTTGTTACAGTAACTACTGTCAGTCAATTGTTTCTGACAGAAATTTGTAAATAAATTGTTTGTTAGACTGTGCAATTTATGAATTAACTCTTTCGATAATAAGTAATTTGTAAATCTATTGTTTACTACGTTTCTTTTAAGTTAATTTGCTTCTGACATTAAGTTGTGAAGGGATTATTGTTAGCGATAATAGGTCACTTATTAACAGATAATTCTTATGTGTTGCTTAAGGCAGTAATTAATATTTTTGTGCGAGATCGTACGCATTTGCTTGTTTTCCGCACAGAACCAATACGCGGTAAGTGTGAAATACCACATTCAGTATTCCCAACGTAACACACATAACAATTTCCCTCTTCTTACCGCTTAAGCGCGACATTCATTTTACTGCTTTAGGCTTTTAACATATTATTTTTAGAGACGTTTAACATAGTAATAATTATAAATTGGAAACTTACCACTGCAATTTCACCTAAATTGCAATGTTAATTATTGTTTTTAAATATTTGCAAAAATTAAGTAAAGTCTACTACTCCACGAAACTTATTGCATTCCTGATACAAGTAACATTAAGGAAGATTCCAGATGCCGGTGTTATTACTGCAATATGTTATATAAATAATATTGTTAAAATATTAAAATGAAAAATAAGTCATTACATAACCTTACCGTTTGTTTTAAGTTCGCATTTATAGACGGGGAAAAAAAGACAGACGTATATCACGGCCTGCTGGAGTATAGTAAACACAGAAAACATTTTATAGCAACAATGGTGAAGAAAGATATTTTGGTCTTCCGAAGTTGCCGTCATTAAACAGAAACCAACATGGAGATTTTATTGCAACTAATTAGAAATTCGTCTTTCAGGTATGTAATAAACGATCTTCGCACAAAATAATGTACGATACACGAGCGGTATGTTTGTTTTCATGTTCTCGGAAATTAAAAAAGCTCAACTACGTTTCGCTTTTTCTATCTATTCCTCGAACATGAAAACGTCAACATACCGCTCTTGTAACGCATATTACTATTACAGGAATTTATAAAGTTTCTTCTCACATAAGTGACTTGCAAATGTATGCTTTACGATTGTAGTTCGTTAATATTCTCTTTGGGTAGGAATTAACTAGTAAATATATTTTTACCTGACTTTTTCGTTTATATGACGTCATTCCATTTTCGACCAATGAAGTGTAATGAAATTTTGAATTCCAACCAATCACAGTCACACTTTGCGATAATTTTTGCAGCTAGATTTAAAACGGCGTACCATGTAGACATAAAATCTTCATGCATCTTAATTGAACGTAGTACTTTTTAAACTTGATTCTTTCAATATTCTTCCCAGATTGCACGCATACGCGATTGGAATATTGAACTGTGTAGATGCAGCTTTAGTTCCGTTACACACTACAGCGAGAATGCGTTTGTCGAGCTATAAAAAATGATTTCCTGTAGCACGAGTAACGGTCGAAATAAGGCATAGCTGACATTGGTCCTGCTCCCACAAGTATTATAGCCTATAAAATTGAATTTTTGAATGAAATTAAATAGTTAATAGAAAGTCAGATGTTCAAATTTATGTAACATCATCGCATATCAAACCCAAAGACCTTGTATAGTAATATATACAAAATCTTTGATCAAACTGCCTTCCGTATGGAGTAATAAAATTCGTGTTTCAATTATCTATACAGAGATGGTTTCATTGTGTTGCAACAAGTCTCGCTGTGAATACATAAGCATTGCTAAACAATTCTTCATTTAATTAATGTATTAATGAGGTTACTGTAATTATATTATAAAATTGTAAATTAAACTATGATTTCAGCAGATAACGTAAATGTATTTATGTTATAATAATAAGAGAAATGTGCAGTACATGTAATTAGCATTGTTAAACCTGTATTTCGCTTTTCGCAATTGGCATTACTGCATAATAACATCGAATTTCTTTATTGCAGTAATCGATTTTCATCTATTTCAACTTCACAATGCCTGAATAGATTAAGTATTCGTTAATATACAATTATTAACGTTTTGTGATCGAATTTTAGGGATATAGTATTTACATTTTTATTTTATTCACGAAATAGTCCTAACAAATGTCACTCGAGGTCTGAGATTTCCCAGATAAATCTCAAACCTCTCGTGACATTACTGCAGTAAATAATTAGTAAACATGGATTTAATTTACTTCTTGTGCGAGGAGTAATTCGTTTAGCAATCAACTCTAATTTTACGTATCAGATTTATTGGATCTCGAGTCACTTTCTACAGCATTATAAATGTTGTAACAGCTGTTTTTCCTTCTACCATGCTAAAAAATCCAGACATACTTCAGTCTTTCAAGTCACGCCCTGCCATAAACGTACACCGACGATTTCGCCTCCTTTTACACGCACGCACAGACAAATTTCTCTCCTTTATGCCTTTCTTTCCCTGCGTAACGTCTTAGAAAACTGTCGACAACATTTTCACAGACTGTTTCATTTAATATAATGGTTATTAAAACTCTCCCTTCAGAAGTAGACCTTATGCCCCGTACATGCATACTTGGTTCTCGGAATAGTCTAACATGCTAAAACTTTTCAACTGGATGAATAAAATACCTAACACTCGTGCCAGAGGTGTAATTACGTAGCTAGGTAATGAAATAGACTATCTGCACAAGGCAGGTGTATAATTATATTATTATTGCTTTTGACAAGTATAATTTATCGACTGTGATCTGGAGACTCACGTCAAGATACAGCCAGCTTCTGCTGGAGCAGATCCGTTGAGTTCGATTTTCTTCTGCAATACTTTCCGAAATATATGAGCATATAGTACAGTGCCTTGTAATTACATATTTTCCCTGTCCTGATAGACTTTACAGGTTTGCGTTTTAGGTACAGGTATAGGTGTACTTAGTTGTAGATACTAATCAGTAGGGAGCGGATTTTATGTAATATCAAGGTGTGAATTATGTACATATTTATGTAAGAAAAATAAGCTGAATATGTACCAAAATATGTAAAATCATGAAAATATTTAATATCAATATCTGGCAGATATAGGATAGGTAAGACTCTCCAGTTGTGATTTCATAGAACACCCGACTTTTTTACCGCACACTTGACACATTACTATTTTTCCATCTGTAGTGAAAGCTTCGTCCATTGCAATCCATGATTTTGTTTTTGTCGTTAGGGTTGAAGATACAGGGACCATTTTAGTTAGTTAAAAGCAGTAGATAAACTCACTTGCACTTTATACTGTAAGTAGTAAAACTAGAGAACTGAGTGAAATGAATGACACAACAGTACTGCAAGCACTGTTTCGCTTTACTGGATTAGGAGAAAATAAGAGGAGATGTGGGCCACATGCATTTTAGCTGCTCCCTGTAAGAAACAAAGTACTTACTAAAACCTCAAACTATAGGCATTTACAAACTGTTGTTTGAAAAGTGACATTCCTATCTCATTCAGAAGGGTAGGATTATTCCAACTGAGAACCATACTTTCTAATTGCTCGGAAAATCCCATTTCCGTATAGGTCTACTAAATTTAAAGTAAAGAGGTCAAGCAATAACCTGAAAGTCTCAAGTGAGACTTGACACGGGTTTTCCGTTCAAGAATTAGGAAGAGGGTGGTTAAGGTTGCAAATTGCTTGGGAACGTCTTGCTAAGATGTGTGCAGAACAATTATAGTTCGAGACAAATCATGTCGTTCTCGTCCCATCCACCGCTATTCTGAGTAATTTTTACAATACAAGGTAATTTCATGAGAAAGGTTGCCTTTTGTTCACTCATATTTACAGTGGGCGGTATCGGGTAAGTGCCTCTATTACTTCCTGTAATTAAGGACGTTTCCTTTCTCGAGTAGGTAAAAAGGTTTTTTAAATCTGTGTATTTCAAATTGTAAACTTCCCCAGCAGAAGTTTTTTTTTTTCCTTTCAGAGAAGTAAAACTGAATAAAACCCCTAAATATGTAGATTTATGTAATACCAAGCCATAATATGTAATGTGGGGTAAATATGTAAAAATATGTATTATCAAATTTTAGTATATTAATGGTAATTACAAGATTCGCAAAGATTTGTTATTTATATACCGTTAGGTTGAAAGGAATATAATATGTAATTACATAAAAATCCGGTCCCTACTAATCGGGTACTTCAGCCCAAAAAGGCTTTTTATTAACCTGTGATGGAATGAGTTGCGTCCTGTCGATCTAATCCGGCGTCCCACTACGCATCCATCATCTAGTGGCGGTCTGCCGTACCAAATATTTGATAGATCTATATGTACATGAGTCATCATATCTCAGTAAGGCAAAAAAGAGCCAGAGAAGCTTCGGTACCTGTTATTCAGATCTATAAATAGTATACAACTCAACACCGCTACCATATGCCAAACAGTGAGTTACACTTACCGTGATGGGTTCCCGATTCGGCGACACGTAAACACAGGAGATACCCTAATTCTGTTTCCCTGGAATTATGTAGTTCCAACTACAGTATATGAATGATTAGAACGATATAATTCGATTCTCTGACATTATTCGCACCGACTGACCTACTTACTGAAATAATTCTGACTGACTGACTTACTGACTGTCTGACACAATTGTGACTGTACTGAGTTGATTCTGATTGACTGAACGGCTGACTGATCTCATTCTGATTGTCTAATTGATTGACTGAGCTAATTCTGACTGACGCTCTGTATTGGGATGATTCTGACTATACTGACTCGATTCTGAAAGAGTGTGTGACTTGATTCTGACAGTCCGGCTCATTGACGTGCCTACCGACCGACCGTGTTAATTCAGATAGACTTCATTTAATGTAACTGATCATTTATACTTATCTGATTATGAATAAATGGATTGATCTTATTCTTGTCGACAATAGTCATCAGGTTCTAATTTAACTTTCCCGATTCTTACTGATTGAATTGATTCTGATTTGATTTACCTCATTCCAATTTCATACCCCATTCTTACTGATTGCATTTGATTGATACTGATTGGATTAACCTGATTCTTAGTGATTGTATTGAAATACTTCTGACTGGCCTGATTCTGATTGTAAATGGATTTATGTGATCATGATTAACTGCATGGAACTCTTTGCATTGAACCGATTCTTACTGAGTGGGCTGACCTAATATTGTGATTGGATTCTGATTGATTAGCCCAATCTTATCATTACTGAATTGATCGCTTTGAATCTGACAGTCTGGACTGACCTACTTCTGATTGGACTGTCCTGACCTTTTACTGACTGGATTGATTTTATTCTGATTGCTTTGACTGAAGTGATACTGATTGGATTGACTTGATTCTTACTTACTGGATTGATCTGATCCTGATTGTACTGATGTGATTATGCGATTGTACTGGACTGAACTGATTCTGACTTATTGACAGAACAGATCCGATTCTGGCTATCCGATGAATCTATTGACGTCTTGTAAGCACACACGTCTCTCTCTCTCTCTTCCATAAGAACTAGTCACGCATCGCAAGTCTTGTCTTTGTTATGTGTTGTCTTAAGTGATGACTTTGTATAGGCCTAAAGCTGATTATAGTACTTGTTAATATCTGTTATTTACTTATATTGATCACAAAATAGAGAATAGAAGAGGAAAAATAAACTTATTTTTAAAATAAATTATGGTGACGTCACTGAAATTGCCAACATTCGGTTAGGACGATAATTTGATAATACATGTATGTATGTATGTATGTATGTATGTATGTATGTATGTATGTATGTATGCGTGTATGTATGCGTGTATGTATGTATGTATGTATGTATGTATGTATTCACACTGCAGTGGGTATATACCCGGTGGCAGTGGTAACTAATTACACTCAATAATGACAATAATAAACTTATTAATTAAAATACAATTAATAATAATACTAATAATTAATACTAACAATAATAATTAATAATAATAATAATAATAATAATAATAATAATAATAATAATAATAACAACAACAACAGGGAATATACTAAATTAAATGAAACGATCACTTAAAATAACATTTGAAATAAATCTAATTTGTATCTTAAAACTAAGATCGAACTAAAACCCACGAGTATGATATGTTCATATCTGCACAAGTACCTTTCAAATTACACTCATTTCGCTGTCAACTCACTCACTGCACTGGAACTACGACACATTTCACTGATTCTATCCTGATTTCACTAACACTTCAAAAACATTTCACTGTTCAAATACTATGCACTGCCACTATAAACTATAAAGCTTCACTGACAGGAACACGTTTCACTTACACAACACACTTCACTGACACGACATACTTCTTCACTGATACAACACACTTCACTGACACAACATAATTCTTCACTGATACAACACTTCAATAACAACATATCATTTACACCCTTTAACTACTGTGTATAATTACCGTCTATTAGTAAAGTCCTTAAGCCTATTTTTAAATACATTTTTGGTTGTTGGTAAAGTCTTTGGTAAGTCTGCAGGTAAAGCATTGCAGTCCCTGATAGTACGATTGAGAAAAGAAAACTTTCCAGTGTCTGTCCTCTGCCTTCTTTCCCTCAATTTATATGAGTGGACGTTCCTTGAAGAGTAATTTGGAGGCTGCAACCTATACATAAGTATTTATAAGCAATACCCTGTTTAGTTTTCTGTAAAAATTGAAAAGGAAATATAAACATTATTTTATAAAATGTATAAAATTGTGATCACGTCCTTAAAATGAAAGTGTTCAGCACCCAGCAATGAACCCTCGTCTTTAGAATGCAGACACTGTGGTAGTAATAACACTGTATGAAGTTTACAGAAAACATAATCATTTAGTATGCTGTATTGCTTTTCATAATGGCGTATTTTGGTAGTAATCACCATCGTTAGCCTTGTACAGTAAGAGGATTACTACTGTCTTGTTTAATGACACTTACGTTACATCATATTGTTATTACTTTTAAGTACAAGCTTAAACAGGAGTTCCAACAAAAACTGCAAGCTAGATTGAATTAATTAGCTTCATTACCCCTACTTGATGATTATGCAAATTGAAGGCATTTATTGGCATGATAACAAGGCGACGAGTTGTATAAAAGGGCAGGCTGTCTTACATTATCCCCAGGCCTACTGAGTTCCAAGAACGGGATTCATTGCGGACAGAAGGCTCGGCCATAGCTCAGCTATTAACTGACGACTTCTCATCAAGAAAGCTCGAGTTCCATTCCGAGATGTTGTGTGTGACGTGGTAGAAAAAGCTGTGGTTTAATGATATAGGCATCTACATGTACAGATATGGAAATGGAATTTGGAGCTCCCTTGTTTAAATTTCGTTTACAACACACTGCGCATGTGCTGTAAACAAGAGTCCGTTTGTATATGCTACTTGTAGACAGTTGTGCGAAATTGTTGCCTACATACAGGTGGACTCCCATGAAGACTGGCTTCAAATTTTAATTCCGTATCTGTATGGTATATACACACATCCACACTACAATCAATCCATCCATCCATCCATCCATCCATCCATCCATCCATCTATCCATGCATCCATCCACCCATCCATCCATCCATCTATCTATCCATCAATCCATGCATCCATCCATGCATCCATCCATGCATACATCCATCCACTCATCCAACCATTTATCCATCCATCCATGCATCCATACATCCATCCATGCATCCATCCATCCATGCATCCATCCATCCATCCATGCGTCCATCCATGCATCTAAGCATCCAACCATCTATCCATGCATGCACCCATCTATCCACTCATCCATCCATCCATCCATGCATCCATACATCCATCCATGCATCCATCCATCCATCCATGCATCTATGCATCCAACCATCTATCCATGCATCCATTTATCCACTCATCCAACCATCCATGCATCCATCCATCCATCCATCCATCCATGCATCTATGCATCCAACCATCTATCCACGCATCCATCCATCCATCCACTCATCCAACCATCTATCCATCCATCCATCCATCCATCCATGCATCTATGCATCCAACCTTCTATCCATGCATCCATCCATCCACTCATCCAACCATCCATCCATGCATCTATGCATCCAACCATCTAGCCATGCATCCATCCATCCACTCATCCAACCATTTATCCATCCATCCATCCATCCATCCACTCATCCAACCATTTATCCATCCATCCATGCATCTATGCATCCAACCATCTATCCATGCATCCATCCATTCATCCATCCATGCATCCATCCATCCATCCATTCATCCATCCAATTATCCATCAATCCACACATCCATCCATCCATCCATGCATCTATGCATCCAACCATCTATCCATGCATCCAACCATTTATCCATCCATCCATCCATCCATCCATCCATGCATCTAAGCATCCAACCATCTATCCATCCATCCATCCATGCATCCATCCATCCATGCATCCATCCATCCATGCATCTATGCATCCAACCATCTATCCATGCACCCATCCATCCATGCATCTATGCATCCAACCATCTATCCATGCATCCATCCATGCATCTATGCATCCAACCATCTATCCATCCATCCATCCATGCATGCATCCATCCATGCATGCATCCATCCATGCATCTATGCATCCAACCATCTATCCATGCATCCATCCATCCATCCACTCATCCAACCATTTATCCATCCATCCATGCATCCATCCATGCATCTATGCATCCAACCATCTATCCATGCATCCATCCATCCATCCATCTATCCATGCATCCATCCATCCATCCATGCATCCATCCATCCACTCATCCAACCATTTATCCATCCATCCATGCATCTATGCATCCAACCATCTATCCATGCATCCATCCATACATCCATCCATGCATCCATCCATCCATGCATCCATCCATGCATCTATGCATCCAACCATCTATCCATGCATCCATCCATCCACTCATCCAACCATCCATCCATCCATCCATCTATCCATCCATCCATCTATCCATCCATCCATGCATCTGCCCATGTATGTATTCATTCATCCATCCATCCATCCATCCACTCATCCATCAGTCCACACATCCATCCATCCATCCACTCATCCATCCATACATCCACTCATTTATCAATCCATCCATCCAACAATCCACACATCCATCCACTCATCCATCCATCCATACATCCATCCATCCACTCATACGTCCATCCATCTATCCATGCATCCATCCATGCATCCATCCATCCACTCATCCATCCATCCATCTATCCATGCATCCAGCCACTCATTTATCCATCCATCTATCCATGCATCCATCCATCCACTCATCCATCCATCCATTCATCCATCTATGCATGCATCCATCCATCCATGCATCTATCCATCATCTATCCATTCATTCATCCATCCATCCATCCACTCATCCATTCATCCATCCAATCATCCATCAATCCACACATCCATCCATCCATCCATCCATCCATCCATGCCTGCATCCATCCATCTATCCATGCATCCATCCATCCATCTCTCCATCCATTCACCCATCCATCTATCCGGGAATTCGTCCATCAATTTTTTCTTGTGCTTATAAATTATCCACCCTTCCGTCCAATAACTCGTCAACTAATTAATTTCTTCAAGTTGACATCCCTTTACAAATTTATTAATCTACTGATACTTGTGTAAATAGATACAACTAGTGATCTACCTATTCATTAACTTTATTAATTTATTCATTAACCTTTATGTTTAATGATCCATCCATCCTTCCATGCTATGATCTATCCATTCTCAATGCTTCATCTGAACACAATCCACCCATCCATGCATCTCAGATCTATCAATTATCCAATATTTCTTCTATCTAATTTTGCGAATGCTTCTTATTTAAAAAACCAACCAAAATATTACTGTTTAGAGAGAAAATTTAAAGTTCCAATTATTGTGATATCTGTCTTTATCTTTATCTTTTTATGTTTTATTACTTTTTATTCTTTTATAGTAAAATTATGTGGAATGCCTGCTAAGCATGATTATGTAACTTACTCTTTCTGGAGGTGCGAGAGTGCTTATTTTATAAAAAAACAATATATACCTTTGTTCTAGAAATAAACTATTATTATTATTATTATTATTATTATTATTATTATCTATGTATTTATTCAAATATTCAACTATGTATACAATTTTGCGATGACTAATCTATCTGCCCATTAATTATTCAATGATTCCTCCATATATCCACTTATTCAATAATCCATCCATCCGTACATCGTACTTAGGCCTATAATAATACTGGACGAATATACTTCGAAGTAATTGTAAGGGACAGACATCAAAGAAAATTTGGTAGACATTATCAGAAGTAATAACATGAAAGATAAACATTGGTACTTCGCGTTAGCACACTCATCTGTCTCCTTGCGGCAGATCGTTCCGTGCCATTGATTGTTTGCTACATCAACTGTGACTCGCAGGTAATCAAACCTCAGAGCCGGAGCCTCGCTCCGATGTTAGCTAATTGGTTTACGAAGGTTCATTAAGTGCTAAAGAACAATCTTATTATCTGGTTCGATCGTATGCTGATGTAGTTAGTCAATTGTTACCAAGAGGATTTGAATTGGAGACTGTCACTTCACAGGCTCGAGTATTCTAGTCACGAACTTTTGTAGAGGGAACTCTGGAGAGCCGCGCTTTCCGGCTGGAGGAAGGGAAGCTAGTGGCAAAAAATTCCGTGCAGCAAAGAACGGGCGGCCACTTACACTTGTTTGCGGCAGTCGATTCCGCACTTGTGAACCGGAACAATCCAGCCCTCGATATAGTGGCCGCCATGTTTGTCTAAGAGAGCATAAAAGCCTCCCGTTTTGTGACCATTTTCTCACTTTTTACTTCCCTACTAAACAACTGTTTCACACTCTGCAGTCTTAAAAATGGCGCAACTCGGGTGAAGATTTTTACGTCGAAGACTATGGTTCGAATTCTGCGAAACAAAATGGAGTAGCTTTCAGACATTTCACGGTGCCTTATTGTGAATAAGATCATGAGATTTTCCGTCAAATTTAACGTTACATTTCTTCGACGTGTTGGAACAACTTACAGATCCTTAGGTTTGTATCGCTCCAGATATAAACGTATCAGATAACCAAACTGTTATTAAAAAATCGCATGAGATTTTCGCGTCTTACTTCATTCATTTATTCAATCAAATCACTCACTCATTCATTCACTCATCTACACAATCAGTCACTCACTCACTCACTCGCTCGCTCACCCACTCTTTCACTCATTCATTCACTCACTCACCCACTCGGTCACTCACCCATTCATTCATCCACTCATGAACCCACTTATTCTGTTATTCCCTCACTCAGCCACTCATTCATTTTTTCATTCACTCACCCACCCACCCACTTACCCACTCATTCAGTTACTCATTATTCTCTCACTCACTCACTAACTCAGTCACTCACTCACTCACTCACTCACTCACCCACTCACCCACTCATTCATTCACTAACTTACCCAGTCACTCATCCACTCAATCATTTTCTCATTCACTCACTCACCCACCCACTTACCCACTCATTCAGTTACTCATTGTTCACTCACTCACTCATCCACTCATTCATTCTCTCATTCACTCACTAATCCACTCATTCACCCACTCATCCACTCACTCACCCACTCATTCACTCGTTATTCTCTCATCCACTCATTCACTCATTCATTCTCTCATTCACTCACCCACCCACTTACCCACTCATTCAGTCACTCACCTACCCAGTCACTCATCCACTCATTCACTCAATCACTCACTCATTCACTCACCCACTCATTCACTCATTCGCTCACTTATTCTCTCATTCACCCAGCCACTCACCCACTCATCCACTCGTTCACCCACTCATTCAATCACTCATTCACTTGTCCACTCACTCAGTCACTCACCCACTCACTCATTATTCATTCATCCACTCACTCACATCTTTCTTAAGACTGGTTGCAGCTGCGTGACTTGAAAGAGTACTTTCACGGGATCCTTGCCGCAGTGATTTCTTAGGACTCCTCATGAACATATCACGAACTCTGTCAGCATTCTGTAATGTCGTCGAAGTTGATGGTCTTCCTTATCTCCTTGCATCGCCGATACTGCCTGTTGTTAATAGCAGTTCTTAATGTTTTTTTTTTTCCATCCATTGTTACATGAATCCCACGTTCACTCTCCACCACCTCTGTACTCGTACACTGGCGTTCAAAGATATCTGACCCTACTAATCGATAGTGATCGATAATTTGTTGGTGTAAGTGTGGCTTCTTTAGTGATTACTTCTATGAATAGATGGCGAAGATAATAGTCAGTGTTGCCAATCGTACGTAAATATACCCGCATTATAGAATGCACTTTTTCATCCCCCTCTGCTGATTGTAAAACAACACAGGGCCTAGCTGCAAACAGCTGATATTGTCAATTATAATTATACTTAATCTACATCATCATTTCGCTGACACTTTTTTAACCGCCCCAATAATGGTGCCACCTATTGAGAACTATCGGAAATATTTCAAAGTTTTTTTTTTTCAATTTGTTATATCTTTGGTTCTGATTTATCACGTGGTTAGAAAGTTCGCTCACACGATCATAAAATCGTAGGTCAGATATCGGACTACAGAACCCCGGACCTCGTAACGAGCTCCTATTCAGGTCCGCTCTTCCACACTCAACACAGCGGCATTTCAACTAAAGAAAAAGAAACCTCAATGAATGAAGAGTATAATGGCGCTAGTTTTAACAGAATCTATTCATAAATAAAGAAATTATAACAACTTGCAACTATGGGATATGACTTAATAGCCGCTCAGATTATTATCGAGTCAAGTCTTTCTCTCTCTTTATAGTACATTATGCAACGAGCCTATAATGATAGTAATTAAGACGCGAGTATGTTTGTTTATGAAACGAGCGCAAGCGAGTTTCATAATTTTCATACGAGCGTCTTAATTACCATTATAGGAAAGTTTCATACGACTTTTTATGCTCGACCATATTTCTAACTTGAAATTATTCAGAAGTATTCACTTTATTCGTATCTCACTCAAGAGGGGAAGTGACTTTGTGCATAGCTCGTAAATTGTGAGATGTGCGCAGACGCGAAAGTATTGATTTTTTCCGAGGAACATTAATGTCACTGACCTTGAAATAATCTAGAGAATAATATGAACTAATTTTGATATAACCTGGAAATTGATTTAGAATTTAAAAACGAAATGACGAATTGAATTTATTTGAATATTATTTACAATTAACGCTAATTATTATAGTAACAGAACATAAACTTCTGCGACAGTATTGGATTTCCAGCCTCCGTGACGTTTCCCTCATTGTCTTTCGATTGCATATCCGAGAATAATCGAAAACCTGAACTTTAATGAATAAGTGTACTTGGCATTAAAGGACTGCTACCAGGTGTATAATTACTGCATTTCGGCATGGTCGAGCATAAACGTATTTTAGAATAGAACCTGAATGTAACTTACCGCCGTGATGTAGCGGCAACTTCTTCAACATGCTCACGATGCGTGTAGTCGAAACATAAATTTGCAGGCGGAAATAAAAAGGACTGAAAATTTTCGTGTTCATGTATTTTATTGAAGGGAAAAATACGTATTAGGTCCGAAGTAGTGGGTTCATATCCGGCTGAAACAATGGATTTTTGAGGGAGGTAATAGTTCTTAACAAGTCTTTCCGAAAGGATGGGAATAGAGCACGAAAATAAACCTCGCTTTGAATGAAGGAGCTCCAGGCATAATTATCAACTGTTTCTAATCCACGTGAAATTTGGAGATAGGACAATTAATCCGTCCTAAATGTCGAACTATTCTCGGATTTGTTGCGTCCTCCAACTGTAATCCGCGCTGTCACAGAAATAAGCAACTATACGTACTTTCTCGTCCCGCGCCGTAGCGTCGTGATCTAAGACATCCTGCCTAGGACTCGCGTTACGGAATGCGCGCTGTTTCGAGTCCTCATGGGGGAAGAAATTTTCTCAATGAAATTTCGGCCAGTGTATGGGACCGGTGCCTACTAAGCATCGTGATGCACTTGGGAAGCTACGATAGGTAGCGAAATCCGGTTGCGAATGCCAACTATAACGGCTGGGGGGATCATCGTGCTAACCACACAATACCTCCATTCTGGTTGGATGATCGTCCACCTCTGCTTCGGTATGTGGGCGTGAGGCCAGCAGCCGGCTGGTCGGTCTAGGACCTTCACGGGCTGTAGCGCCACGGATTATTACGTACTCTCTCAGATACATATCACTGGAATCCGGACTCTTCAGTGAAAAATATGTCATTTGTACTCTAACGGAAAGTCCTAATTGAATTTTAAATTTCGGATATGGTAACTTGAACATATATTTTTAATTTGATTTTAGTAAGAAAATATATTTGGTAAACATTTTAGGTAAATGCACTATATTTTCAAATATTTAAGTACAGAAAACAGATAACTTATTTTTGAAAAAATCTGCGCTGTATCAGGGATACACCAGCACGTAGAATACGTCACCTAGCTTCGGGAAAGAAACTACAGTAGTGTTGGTTTGAATTATTTGTTTTTATTTTCGGTAATAAATGAAGAGCATGCAAATATATTTTCTCTTCATATGAAGCAACATTCAGAAATTGTCTCAGCACAAAATAAATTTTTCACTACGTTCCATTCTAAGTCTTTCGTAACTGTCTATTATCACTTTAATATTACAGAACTCGCGATTACAAAATAAAACCCATGATGGCACAGCTCTGTAGCTGCTCTCGATGCCGAGATATTACTGAGAGAGACTGACAAGATGCCAGAGCCCAACTTTGAGTGCACACAAATACTGTGTGACTTAAATTGTGGCTTTCTGTTAACGTACCTCCAGTAACGAAATATATTATGCAAATCTGGCTTTCAGGTAGTAGCTCCCTGTAAAGTTGTGTGGATATAAAGGAACAATTTTTTCTTGAATTTATTCAAACCTGCTTTACAGGGAGCTACTACCTGGAAGCCAGATTTGCATAATACATTCGTTACTATAGTTACGTTAACAGAAGGCCACAATTTAATTCACACAGAATTTGTGTGCACTCAAAGTTGGGTTCTGGCGTCTTGTCAGACCATTTGAGTTGTATGGATATAAAGGAAGAATTGTGACGGTGTCGTGTATAGTTCCTGGGGTAGCTCAGTCGGGAGAGCATTCTTGCGCTAAGCGAAGGGTCTCGGGATCGATACCCGGCCCCGGAACAATTTTTCCTTGAATTTATCCAAACCTACTTTACAGGGAGCTACTACCTGGAAGCCAGATTTGCATATTATTATTATTATTATTATTATTATTATTATTATTATTATTATAGTACATGGCATTGTGTGATTTTATCCTCTTCTGTTGATATCTAGTATTAGTTGTCAACACTGAAGAGGCGGCCAAATTATTCTTTTAGGAACTACTCTTACGTGATCCTCAATATAACTTGGCTCAAGGTACTAACTTAAGACAGTAACGCAACGAAATGAGTAGAAGATGAGATTCTTGGTAGGAAAATATACCAGGGGCGATTTCTCAGGGCATGCTATGCTTGCTGCGCAAGCCCAATATTTTCGTAGAATGTGTATTTCTCAAAATGGGATTACGTACACTAAAATTTATTTTGATTCTTGGAATACTGCATAGGCATAATACCATCCGCAGGTTGCACACCGCAAGTATCGCAACGCTTGCTCTTTTCTCGGAGCTACAAGTAAGACGTAGAAATAGCGAGAATATGATGCGCGCGCAAGTGCCTTCCTCCTTAGTCCGTCCTAGGCGCACATACTTCTGTTATGTGTTGTTTGAAGCTCTGGTCCGAGAGCTACACCAACGACTATTTAACGTTACACAGAGCAGTATTGACAGCGGGAATGTGCTGTGATTTGCGAGTGCAATGTAATGTATGAGCGGAATGCATGTGTTAGCTGCTGCATGTATTACTAATCCTTAAACATTAATTTGAAGTATTGCAATGAGTTCGGAATTGTGTGTTATTCAAACCTTATTATTAAATCTATTTTTCCGAAGGACTATTCAAGAGAAGACAGACATTATAGAGAAAATGTGCGCTCGTTCAGTGTAGCTCAATATAAGAATATGGATTTGTTGGCAGGGTCGAAAAAACTAAATAAACTGTTTTGTTGGCCATGTTTGTTATATTATATCGAACTTCTACATCTGATAAGCGAATATGATCCGTGACTCATAATGATTTCATAATTATAAAATAAATTATTTATGTGGGTCTGATTATTTGTATTAATTATGAATTATTATATCCTCCCATCTTCCCCTATGAATAAAAGAGCGAGCCTAACTTTCGTGACTAGCATTCGCCCCTGAAATATACCTCCACTTAGCTGCCGGGAATCGAACTCGAGTTCTCCGAATTCATAGTTGGAGATGCTACCGGTAGAGTAATACAGAGATTTATTTCGTTACTTAGAGGTTATTCCTTGCAGTCAAGTGTCCTAAATTCGCCTTCATTTCGCAGTCTGTTACAGTACAAATCGATCCTTTTACGGTCCCTTTTTTATTGGGAACAAAATTAACTACATGTCTTCTACGGCTTATGATTTATAACAAGAGATACGAGTTGCTGCACCCCTTACTGTTCTTGCGCTGAAGTCAATTGATTTTATACTGCAGGGCCATGAAAATATTTTTTCTTTTATGTTCAGCTTAATTTCAGGAAGGCAATTTCTCCTATAAATTAAATTTGGAGAAGAGTTCTATGTTCAATTTAGTGCGGTATAAAAACTTCAGTCTGGATACTGTAATGCTATTAATTTTGTCTATTGATATAGCATACCTAAATAACTTGAAAAAAAACTCTGCTATATATCAAGCACCATACGTAAGTTTAATTATCTGGGTTTTATCATGCTGCCTAAGAAACGCTAAAAACTTTATATTATTAAAGCTCAGAAAAGTATACCTACGTGAAGCAATAGATGAATATTAGGACAGAAAAAGTCGAGAAACGTTACAATATAATTCCAAAGAAAATTATATATTAATTTGAACAGATAAAAGAACATACCTATCCCAAAATCAAGTTCATATACAGGGTGATTCATGAAGATTTTGCCATTCCCTAGGGTCTGATTCCTGACTAGAGACCGGATTTTTATGTAATATCAAGGTGTATAATATGTAAATATTTATCTAAGAAAAATAAGCTGAATATGTACCAAAATATGTAAAATCATAAAAATATTTAGTATCAATATCTGCCAGGTATAGGATAGGTAAGACTCTCCAGTTGTGATTTCATAGAGCACCCGACGTTTTTACCGCACACTTGACACATTACTATTTTTCAACCTGTAGTGAAAACTTCGTACATCGCAATTCATTTTATTTTTGTCGTTGGGGTTGAAGATACAGAGACCATTTTAGTTAACTTAGAAAGCATGTTGAAAATATTCAGATTGTCAATTAATATAGATAAACACAATATAATATTTGTTACTCAGTCAAATGACAAATCAATGTAAAATAATGACTTATATTATATGGTCATTAAGCTTTATATACATGAGCTACAAATTGCAAACGTTTTCGCCCATTCAGGCATCTTCAGGCATAATTATACAATATCTCAATATCAAACTATGTAGCCATTACATTGGTGGTAGATAAACTGTTTAAGATTAATGATGTACAAAACATCTCCATAATTAAAATGTAATATTACAAGTCATAAATTAAAATAATGTTAAAAACCACGTAGTGTTGTAATTAAATTTCACAGAATATTATGAAGTTTAATTACAACACTACGTGGTTTTTAACATATTTTTTTTATAGTGATTTATACAGTTGCCACGTTCAAACGACACATAATTCATCACTCATTGGACTCTACTGAACAAGAGTTCCACAGAATATTATGAAGTTTAATTACAACACTACGTGGTTTTTAACATATTGTTTTATAATGATCTATACAGTTGCCACGTTCAAACGACACATAATTCATCACTCATTGGACTCTACTGAACAAGAGTTCCACAGAATATTATGAAGTTTAATTACAACACTACGTGGTTTTTAACATATTGTTTTATAATGATCTATACAGTTGCCACGTTCAAACGACACATAATTCATCACTCATTGGACTCTACTGAACAAGAGTTCCACAGAATATTATGAAGTTTAATTACAACACTACGTGGTTTTTAACATTATTTTAATTTATGTCCTGTAATATTACATTTTAATTATGGAGATGTTTTGTACACCATTAATCTTAAACAGTTTATCTACCACCAATGTAATAGCTACATAGTTTGATATTGAGATATTGTATAATTATGCCTGAAGATGCCTGAATGAGCGAAAACGTTTACAATTTATAACTCATGTACCTATATAAAGCTTAATGACCATATAATATAAGTCATTATTTTACATTGATTTGTCATTTGACTGAGTAACAAATATTATATTGTGTTTATCCACTTTAGTTAGTTAAAAACAGTAGATAAACTCACTTGCACTTTATACTGTAAGTACTAAAACTAGAGAACTGAGTGAAATGAATGACACAACAGTACTGCAAGCACTGTTTCGCTTTACTGGATTAGGAGAAAATAAGAGGAGATGTGGGACACATGCATTTTAGCTGCTCCCTGAAAGAAAGAAAGTACCTTTTTAAAACCTCAAACTACAGGCATTTACAAACTGTTGTTTGAAAACATTCCTGTCTCATTCAGAAGTGTAGGTTTATTCCAGCAGAGGACCATATTTTCTAATTGCTCGGAAAATGCCATTTCCTTATAGGTCTACCAAATTTAAAGTAAATAGGTCAAGAAATAACCTGAAAAGCTATTTATTTTAATCTTTCAACATCTTTCCAGTTTGTTCATTTACTCCAGCTTCTTCTCAAAAGTCGGCTCATGTCAGACTTGTGACGGGTTTTCCCTGGAAGAATTAGGAAGAGGATGAGTAAGGTTGCAAATTGCATGGGAACGGCTTGGGTAGGTAAAAATGTTTTCTAAATCAGTATATTTCAAATTGTAAATTTCCCAAGCAGAAGTTTATTTTTTCCTTTTAGGGAAGTAAAAATAAATAAAACCCCTTAATAAGTAGATTTATGTAATACCAAGCCATAATATGTAATGTGGGGTAAATATGTAAAAAATATGTAGTATCAAATTTTAATATATTAATGGTAATTACAAGATTCGCAAAGATTTCTTATTTATATACGGTTAGGTTGAAAGGAATATAATATGTACAGTAATTACATAAAAATCCGGTCCCTATTCCTGACATCATCGTAAAGAAAAAAGTTCATATATATGTGTCCGATTTTGAATAGTTTTCGATAAAATCACGGTACTTTCTTCTGTAACACGCACCTTTGTGAACTTCTCTTCCTCTCTCTGGATGTCTGGAGCTGTGTGTGTTAAAGTACAGCTGATAGCAATGACGCGAAGTCTCGCGGCATTAAGGTCAGGATTAGAGGAAACTCAACACCGGTACAAAGTATGTACCTAGCATCCGCACAGCGGAAGTTAGAGAATGCGGCGCGCTCGGTTCACACTCGAGCGACTTCAAGTATAGCTGCAGAAGGTGGGGTGTTTAAAAAATCGGACTTTATACAGGTAAATAATAATATGAATTTTCTTTAATGAATTTATAATACACCCTGCACCATTCTCATAAATAATTTAAGGGTATATGTACAGTACGTGAACGACCACAAATATTATCAGAAAATGCAGGCTCTAAATTTCTAAAATTTTATAAGGAAATGAACTCACAATTGGACAAAAATTACAAGGTACCACAACAAGACTTGTTAGAACTTAAATGTCTGATAAAAGTATTAAAAAGGTTACTAATAATATTTTTCGAACCAGTTTTATCAGAGTATGAAAAAAAGCAAAAGAATCCTGCAGTAATTTATTTATTTATTTATTTATTTATTTATTTATTTATGTGTTTATTTATTTATTTGTTTATTTGTTTATTTGTTTATTTATTTATTTACTTATTTATTTATTTGTTTATTTATTTATTTACTTATTTACTTATTTATTTATTTAGTTATTTATTTATTTAGTTATTTATTTAGTTATTTATTTATTTATTTACTTATTTATTTATTTATTTGTTTATTTATTTGTTTATTTATTTATTTATTTGTTTATTTATTTGTTTATTTATTTATTTGTTTATTTGTTTATTTATTTATTTATATATTTATTTATTTATATATTTATATATTTATTTATTTGTTTATTTATTTATTTGTTTATTTATTTGTTTATTTATTTATTTGTTTGTTTATTTATTTATTTATTTGTTTATTTATTTGTTCATTTATTTATTTATTTATTTGTTTATGTATGTATTTGTTTATTTATTTGTTTGTTTATTTATTTATTTGTTTATTTATTTATTTATTTGTTTGTTTGTTTGTTTCTTTGTTTGTTTGTTTGGTTGTTTGTTTGTTCGTTTGTTTGTTTGTTTGTTTATTTATTTATTTATTCTGGTGTAGTTAAGGCCATCAGGCCTTCTCTTCCACAACACCAGAAATACAAATACAATAATAGAAATAAACAGAGAAAAAAAATACAGTATATACAAAATAAAGCCACACAAAAAATAAAGAGAGAGAGAAAAACACTATAAACAAAGTAAAGCCACACAAAATATACACAGGTTGCAGTCACACAAACTTCAAATGAGTTACGTCATTTGGTAACCATAACATTGTTATGGTCTCTGTGACGTCTTTAATATTTTTCCTGCATGTAATAAACACTTATTTCTGAAAAGTAGACTACTCTGACATGTAGAGTTGTTTATTTTAATACAATTAATTTTTTATTTGTCCTACATAAAATATATTAAAATTTACATAATATTTTGTGACCTAATTTTTCTATTTTCAAAGAAATGGGTATTATTGTAGTCTATCGTTTGCATAAATGCATGTTAAATCAGTGTACAAAATTTCAGATTTCTATCTTTAATGGTTGTGGAGTTATGAAATAATATGTGTGAAAATTTTCAAATTTTGGAAAATTTAATTTAAAGTAAATAGTGATTTCTAAAAAATATTATTAGTAACAATTTTTATACTTTTATCAGATATTTAAGTTCCAAAAAGTCTTGTTGTGGTACCTTGTAACATTTGTTCAATTGTGAGTTCATTTCCTTATAAAATTTTAGAAATTTATAGCCTGCTTTTTCTGATAATATTTGTGGTCGTTCACGTACATATACCCTTAAATGCTTAAATCTTCATAATGGCATCACTTTGATTAAAAATTGGTTTGATTCGAACATACTTGTCTTAAATCGTACTAAAATTACGGTTGTACTATTTTCGTTAACATCTGTAGGTACGAAATCTCTTAATTCGCTCTTGTATATTTAAAAATTCTTACATCCTATTGTTCTTCTAATAGTTGTAACTGTCCTGTTCTAAATTAATCTCCTCAAGTTAAATATCTCGGAATAATAATAATCGACCTGCACTTTCGTTGGGATAAACATGTTTTTTTTTTCCTTGCAATAGATTAAGAAAAATTATTCACTATTTTAGTATCCTACGAAATTACTTGACTGTCCATACTTTACGACAGATTTACCTCGCATTAGTACAAGCTATATTACAATACGGCATTATAGGATGGGGTAGTGATAGTACCTCCCTCATGCCAATAACTCTGCTACAGAAAATAGTAATACAAATATGTATTAATAAGCCTCTTGATTATCCCTCAGAACTGTTGTATTCAGAATTTAAAGTATTTGATATCCATACAATTTATAACAATGTATTACTGAATTTCGTACATAAAAACCGTTATGTATTTAATTTGTATTCACATAAATATAAAACTAAAAGATCAGACAACATATGCTTAACAGAACCTAAATGTACCACAACTGTAGGTTATAATCACAGTAGAAATTTCGGTCCAAGGCTCTATAATAAGGTAACAGCTAAATATGAAACATTCAATTTGGTAATGCTCCTTATTTATTTTTTTTTCGTTGTTGGTAACTCTATAGCATCTTTTAGATGCTTTATGGTTGTGCTAACAGATGGAGTTACTTGTCAACAATGTGACGCTGAAACGTGTGTTCAGGTTACTGCCCAGCGACAGTCCTGACGTATTTTTATATTGTGATGATTGGTTAATTTATATTAACCCGGCACTCTCACAATCATACTCACATTCATACAAATTTCCAGACTCTAGACACCCAGGGAATTCCTCTTCTTCAAGAAAAATTCACCGAGAGCCTAGCCCGAGAATCGAACCCGGGACCTCCTGATCTGGAAGCCAGCATGCTGACCAACAGACCACGGAAGCAGTCGGTCCTTATTTTAAAAATTTAATTTAAAATTATTGTTTAGGGAGGCATATCAAGTTTCAATTACTTTTAATACCAGTGCTTTTCTTTTTCTTTTTACTTTTTTCTAATTAATTAAATACTAGTTCTAAAACTTTGTGGAATAATCCTGAGCAAGAATATGTACTCTTTCTGGGATGATAGAGTGATTTTATATATAAAACAATATGTATCTTTATTCTAGTAATAAAAATTATTATTATAAATGATTATATTAAATTTTAAAAATAAAACAACAAATGTTTCAGGACTCAGGAGGATAAAACAAACTATTTTCGGATCCAGCCAGTCGTGATAAAACATAAAGAGAAACAAATTATCTTTTTTACAGATTAAGAATGAAAATATCAATATTTGCATATTTAATGATAAATTACAATAAACGTTCAAATAGACCTCCACTTCATGCCAAGTAATAACCCAGTCTATTATAAACTCTCGTCTGACATTTGCTAGCTTATTGGATATTCCTCACTAAATATCTCACTTAATCTACCTGCACTATATACAGTATAATACCGTTTAATAATCTGAACATTTTCCGTCATGAAATACATTTTCTCAAATTAATAAATGAACAATAAACAACAATAGCTTTGCATTCAACTGCTCGTGCTGATCCATGGCTAACTATGAATAGCGTGTATTAAAATCAGTGCAGTTTCAGTGGAAAATAACATTTCGTATTCATTTTTATGTTTATGGTTTTATCCAGAGAAAAAAAACCTTCAGTAGTTTGAATGGACGGAGAATTCTTTTCTTAAAAAACTCTAACAACTTTTCTTGTGTGATAATTTGAGGAGTTAATATTTCAATTGAATATTATATTCCTGTATATTGATTATATAAATTTTAGCATTCAAATCTCTATGGTACGTATTCCAATTCACCACCTGAGCCTGTTTCATAAAACATTACCGCGGTAAATATTGCTGTAGGCACAGTAATACTACTCTGCCTCTTTCATAAAACTACCGCGGTAGTCAAAGAATTACTCCTGTAAACTTACTTTTCCTGCAGAAATTTACCGCGGTAAACTGATTATTGTTTCATAACAATACTGCCCTCGGATTTACAGCAATAATTAAGCAGATATTTCTACCCTCGTCCCTAGCTGGGTAAAATATTTTCAATTGTCTAAATAATTTACTTGAGTAAGTCAAAAGTATGGAGTATAAGGGTACAGTACATCAGTTATTCATAGATTTTAAAAAGGCGTATGACTCGGTTAAGAGAGAAGTTTTATATAATATTCTTATTGAATTTGGTATTCCCAAGAAACTAGTTCGTTTAATTAAAATGTGTCTTAGTGAAACTTACAGCAGAGTCCGTATAGGTCAGTTTCTATCTGATCCTTGCCAATTCACTGCGGGCTAAAGCAGGGAGATGCACTATCACCTTTACTTTTTAACTTCGCTCTAGAATATGCCATTAGGAAAGTTCAGGATAACAAAGAGGGTTTGGAATTGAACGGGTTACATCAGCTTCTTGTCTATGCGGATGACGTGAATATGTTAGGAGAAAATCCACAACCGATTAGGGAAAACACGGAAATTCTACTTGAAGGAAGTAAAGCTAAAGGGTTGGAATTAAATCCCGAAAAGACTAAGTATGTGATTATGTCTCGTGACCAGAATATTGTACGAAATGGAACTATAAAAATTGGAGATTTATCCTTCGAAGAGGTGGAAAAATTCAAATATCTTGGAGCAACAGTAACAAATATAAATGACACTCGGGAGGAAATTAAACGCAGAATAAATATGGGAAATGCCTGTTATTATTCGGTTGAGAAGCTTTTATCATCCAGTCTGCTGTCAAAAAATCTGAAAGTTAGGATGTATAAAACAGTTATATTACCGGTTGTTCTTTATGGTTGTGAAACTTGGACTCTCACTTTGAGAGAGGGACAGAGATTAAGGGTGTTTGAGAATGAGGTTCTTAGGAAAATATCTGGAGCTAAAAGGGATGAAGTTACAGGAGAATGGAGAAAGTTATACAACGCAGAGCTGCACGCATTGTATTCTTCGCCTGACATAATAATTAGGAACATTAAATCCAGACGTTTGAGATGGGCAGGGCATGTAGCAGGTACGGGGAAATCCAGAAATGCATGTAGAGTGTTATTTTGGAGGTCAGAGGGAAAAATACCTTTAGGGAGGCCGAGACGTAGATGGGAAGATAATATTAAAATGGATTTGAGGGAGGGGTATATGATGATAGAGACTGGATTAATCTTGCTCAGGATAGGGACCGATGGCGGACTTATGTGAGGGCGGCAATGAACCTCCGGGTTCCTTAAAAGCCAGTAAGTAAGTAAGTAAGTGATTATGTTACTGCATTGTGTTTTGGAGTAAATCCAGTGATGAAGATGAAGAATGCTGCCTGTGCAATACAGACTCCAAGAATTTTCAGACCATGGCCAGAATTTGGTTATATGGAAAATACTTTTGAATATAATGAACGATTTCGACTAAATTTTCAACAATTTCATACCGTACTGCAAAGTATTGAGGAGCCTTTCTTACTTCACAGCACTAAATGGAACCATTCACTATCAGTATCACCAAAGGAGCAACTCTGTCTTGACATTCGAATGATTGTCGATGGAGTAAATAACACCCATTTTCGTCAGTTTGTCAAATGGCGTAATAATTTAAATAACATTGTTGCTGAGTTTTATGCCACTAGGGTGAGGCTTAATTGATGGAACATTAATAAAAATTAATGCTCTGAGTGAACGTGGAGCAATGTATGTTGATCGCCATGGGGAATTTTCAACAAATATGTTAGTCTCTATGCTCCATTACGTATTTAATTTTTGCAATGCAAATTGGCCTGGAAGAGTTATGCTATAATTCTTAGAAATATCAGTTTGTACGATAGAATAAAACAAGGATGACCGCCAATTTTTTTGTAATTATGTTATTATATTTTGTCCTCAAGTGCTTTGGGAAGAAATGAGATTTGTTTCATGGTTTGTACTGCGAAGGCGTGGAATCGATATGCTGAAAGATAATGAATAGAAGGATGTTCTGTGCAGGGGAATAGAGAGAAGGTACATGTTCCGGGTTCGAGATAGTGAAAGGTAAACAAAACGAGATGCTAGGTAAGATGGTGTGGAGGTGTGGATGATCTTATATAGTAATAAGAGCGAGTTGAAGAATCTTCTTTCTTTAAGTGGACTCCAAGACAACAATTCTAGTGACGGTGTTACATGATCGAATTTTCTAATGTTACAAACGAAACGAACGCAGATGTTGTGAACACACTGTAGTCTATGGGCAAGATCAGTATTTAGATTCGTGAATAGAGAATCGCAATAATCGAAGTGGGGCATCACTAAGTTTGGATCAGGTTCTTTTTAAGGCTGAAAGGTAAAACGTTGGTTAAGTGTCTGAGGGAATGAATTATGGAAAAAGTTTTCTTACATATGTAGGTCACTTGACTTTGAAAATTTAAATTTGAATCTAAATATAGCCCTAAATTTTTTACTGTCTTACTATATGTAATTGTGGTATTATTTATTTTTGTATTTGATACAGTGGCCAGAACTGTTTATTTTTTATTTTATATTTTATTTATTTATTTTATATTTTATTATTATTATTATTATTATTATTATTATTATTATTATTATTATTATTATTATTATTCTACACTCTCTCAAGTGACTATTACAATTTACCGCGGTAGACTTTTTACTGCAATAAGAAAAGTTTTATGAAGCAAAAAGTTTTAACACGGTAGAAATTTAATATTTACCGGTGTAAGCTACTCTGGTAATTACTGCCTTTAATGAAACAGACTACTTGCGCATATTTTTTACATGTTTATGTGTGTGCAGTAGTAGCATAAAGTTTATCTTAGCACAACGGATCCCAAAGTACAGTAGATCAACCTAAGAAATATAACTAGAAATAATTGCAATATATGTGATATAATACGATTTATGTTAGTCTTGTAATTATGTTAATAATAATAATAATAATAATAATAATAATAATAATAATAATGGTTTATTTTAACTGGCAGAGTTAAGGCCATTCCGCCTTCTCTTCCACTCAACCAGTATGATAGAATATTACTACAACGCTATGAATATAACATAATATAATACAATACATTTCAAAGCAATACAATACTACAATGCAAGACAATATAATACATTTACTTAACTACTTACTTACAAATGGCTTTTAAGGAACCCGAAGGTTCATTGCCGCCCTCACATAAGCCCGCCATCGGTCCCTATCCTGTGCAAGATTAATCCAGTCTCTATCATCATACCCCACCTCCCTCAAATCCATTTTAATATTATCCTCCCATCTACGTCTCGGCCTCCCCAAATGTCTTTTTCCCTCCGGTCTCCCAACTAACACTCTGTATGCATTTCTGGATTCGCCCATACGTGCTACATGCCTTGCCCATCTCAAACGTCTGGATTTTAAGTTCCTAATTATGTCAGGTGAAGAATACAATGCGTGCAGTTCTGTGTTGTGTAACTTTCTCCATTCTCCTGTAACTTCATCCCGCTTAGCCCCAAATATTTTCCTTAGCACCTTATTCTCAAACACCCTGAACCTATTTTCCTCTCTCAGAGTGAGAGTCCAAGTTTCACAACCATACAGAACAACCGGTAATACAACTGTTTTATAAATTCTAACTTTCAGATTTTTGGACAGCAGACTGGATGATAAGAGCTTCTCAACTGAATAATAACACGCATTTCCCATATTTATTCTGCGTTTAATTTCCTCCCGAGTGTCATTTATATTTGTTACTGTTGCTCCAAGATATTTGATTTTTTCCATCTCTTTGAAGGATAAATCTCCAATTTTTATATTTCCATTTCGTACAATATTCTGGTCGCTAGACATAATCATATACTTTGTCTTTTCGGGATTTACTTCCAAACCGATCGCTTTACTTGCTTCAAGTAAAATTTCCGTGTTTTCCCTAATCGTTTGTGTATTTTCTCCTAACATATTCACGTCATCCACATAGACAAGAAGCTGATGTAACCCGTTCAATTCCAAACCCTGCCTGTTATCCTGAACTTTCCTAATGGCATATTCTAGAGCGAAGTTAAAAAGTAAAGGTGATAATGCATCTCCCTGCTTTAGCCCGCAGTGAATTGGAAAAGCATCAGGTAGAAACTGACCTATACGGACTCTGCTGTATGTTTCACTGAGACACATTTTAATTAATCGAACTAGTTTCTTGGGAATACCAAATTCAATAAGAATATCATATAATACTTCCCTCTTAACCGAGTCATATGCCTTTTTGAAATCTATGAATAACTGATGAACTGTACCCTTATACTCCCATTTTTTCTCCATTATCTGTCGAATACAAACAATCTTATCAATAGTCGATCTATTACGCCGAAAACCGCACTGATGATCCCCAGTAATTTCATCTACGTACGGAGTTAATCTTGTCAAAAGAATATTGGACAAAATTTTGTACGACGTCAACAAAAGTGATATTCCTCGAAAGTTACCACAGTTGGTTTTGTCCCCCTTTTTAAAAATAGGTACAATTATGGACTCCTTCCATTGTTCTGATACAATTTCCTTTTCCCAAATAGCAAGTAGAAGTTTATAAATTTCGCTATATAATGCACTTCCACCCTCTTGTATTAATTCTGCTGGAATTTGATCGATACCTGGAGACTTGTACTTTTTCAGATTTTCTATCGCAATTCCGACTTCTAAAAGCGTGGGTTCGGGTATAAATGGCTCAGCAGTTTGTATTTCAATTTCGTCCCGATCATTTCTATTTGGCCTATGTACATTTAGTAGTTGCGCAAAATAGTTTTTCCATCTGTTTAGGATTGATGGAGAGTCTGCAAGGAAGTCACCATTCTCATCCTTGATCACGTTTACCCTTGGCTGATATCCGTTCTTAAATTCCTTTATACCCTTATATAAATCTCGAATGTTTTTATTCTTACTATTTGTTTCTACCTCATTCAGTTTTTCTTTGAAGTAACCTCTCTTTTTATTCCTAAGTGTACGACTTGCTTCCCGTCTTTCATTGAAATAATTATCTCTCTTCCCCTCAACTGGATCCTGTAAGAATTTCAATTTTGCCTGTTTCCTTCTTTCTACTACCATGCAACATTCTTCATCAAACCACGGTTTCTTTTTCTTATTCTTAGTTTCATAATAGACAATATAATACATAATTAATATAATACAATGACAATTCTTTTCATCTTCACAACACCAATAAAATAATTATGTAATAATAATAATAATAATAATAATAATAATAATAATGGTTTATTTTAAGTGGCAGAGTTAAGGCCATTCGGCCTTCTCTTTCACTCAACCAATATGATAGAAAATTACTACAATGCTATGAATATAACATAATATAATAGAATACAATACAATAAAATAATTATGTAATAATAATAATAATAATAATAATAATAATAATAGTAATAATAATAATGTTACTGACGTCCCTAAAGATGGAGCCTGTACGTTGCACCAAAACGCTGGAAGCATACGGTTCAAAAACTAACAAATATAACCACATATCTAAAGTACACATTCATTCCTGTTTTTAACTTTTAATGCACTGTAAATCTCCATTAATACATTTTCGTTTTGTGTGTCTGTTGTCGCTTATGTCGTTCTTGTTGTGTATCAGACTATTCTGTTTTTTATCCCAGCCTGTTATTATCGACTATCGTTCATATGGATTGCATTGAGAACGAGCTCCTGGGGATGTTCTCCATAAAAATTTTATTACGGTAACATTTTAAAACGCTCTCTTTCTTTGTCTTTCTATTCCAACACTAAGCAGACAGGGTGAGGTAAAATTAATTTTTTAAGCTTGGTATTAAAAGCTAATGTTCTAAAAGCTCGTATATTCGAAACTGATAATTTAAAATTCATTTTTCTATAACAGAGGGATTTTTTAATATTTTTTTGTATAAACGAGAGAAATCTCGTGTTTTTTTTAAATTTTATTGGGTTATTATACGACGCTGTATCAACATCTAGGTTATTTAGCGTCTGAATGATATGAAGGTGATAATGCCGGTGAAATGAGTCCGGGGTCCAGCACCGAAAGTAACCCAGCATTTGCTCGTATTGGGAAAACCCCGGAAAAAACCTCAACCAGGTAACTTGCCCCGACCGGGATTCGAACCCGGGCCACCTGGTTTCGCAGCCAGACGCGCTGACCGTTACTCCACAGGTGTGGACGATCTGGTGTTAAATAGCTACAAAAACGTATAGATCATGTGAAGAACTCCACAAGTCAAGACATTCGTAAAAATAGTTATATAATGCTATTCTCTGCTATGTTTCTTGCGAAATAATATTTTTGCGTGTTTATGACCGGCTGAATATCATTAATTTGTAAAGGCGATGAAAATTTTTAGCACAGCTTTTTTACTAAATGAAGGTGTTTTTGCGAGATATACGGCATGTAAAGTAATTTCATCTCTGAACAAGTCTCAAAGTATACTTTACTGAAAATTTTTCCTCCATATCAGTACATCAGAATATTAAACTCTGCTAATCGTCATCCAAGCTTGTAGTTAGTGTTGAAGCAGCTTGAATTCTGCCTCAGCTGTTTCCAAGCCAGAAATAATTCATTTTCGTCACACTATCAAAATAATAGTACTATCGAGAAAAGTCGTAATTAATAAATATCGATATACGTTAACAAATCTGACTAGTGTAATATGTAGCTAGTCTGTGATGTTTGCAATGGAGGGGAAAAATAACTGTCCACCCTATCCCATTACCTCCTGACCTAGTTTCCTCATAAGTGGTGCTTTCTTGGTATCATTTATGAAGTTCAGACCTGTCTTCGGAAAATTGACTAAACAACAACAAATTAACTTCGGAATATGTATTGTATGTCTTTCTCGTGTTAGATTTTACCGTACCTGTTACATGTTTCGGCCTGTTATTGGCCTTCTTCAGAACTGGTTGTTGCTGGTCTTGACGCCTTTTGTTTTGTTTCCTTGTATAGTGTAATGTGGAGTCAAAGAGTGTGTGTTTTCTGAAATTGAGTTTTTGTGTATCTGTATATTTCGTATTGTTCTAGTGTGTTTAGTTTCTGGCTTTTTGGTTGGATGTGTAGAATTTCCATGTCTGTGTTGGTGTCTCTGTAGGTATGGTTAGCGTTCGTGAAGTGTTTTGTAATTTTGTTATGGCTGTACTCAATTTCAGAACACACAAACCCTTCTCTTTGACTTACCATTGGACTTAAAATGTTTTGAAGCAAAATTATATTTTGCATCTATTAGACCACATCTTATAACTCATCCGTTAGACGGTTTACTTCAGTATTTTAAAACGACGGACTTACAACGTTTTGCAAAATAATCCGTAAGGCTGTTATAAAAGTATCTGTATTAATGTGTTATGCATAATCTGCATATGAACTGGTGTATAAATTACCATTGGACTTAAAATGTTTTGAAGTAAAATCATACTTTTCGTCTATTACACTATATATTATAACTCATCTGTTAGACGGTTTACTTTAGTATTTTAAAACGATGGACTAACAACGTTTTGCAATAGAATCCGCAAGGTTATTACAGAAATCTCCATGTTAATGTGTTGTGCTTCATCTGCATATTAACTGATGCATAAATTACCATTGGACTTAAAATGTTTTGAAGTAAAATCATACTTTTCGTGTATTACACTATATGTTATATCGCACCTGTTAGACGGTTTATTTCAGTATTTTAAAACGACGGACTAACAACGTTTTGCAATAGAATCCGCAAGGCTATTACAGAAATCTCCACGTGAATGTGTTGTGTTTCATCTGTATATTAACTGATGTATAAATTACCATTGGACTTAAAATGTTTTGAAGTAAAATCATACTTTTCGTCTATTATACTATATATAATAACTAATCTGTTAGACGGTTTACTTCAGTATTTTAAAAGGACGGACTTACAACGTTTTGTAATAGAATCCGTAAGGCTGTTATAGAAGTCTACATGTGAATTTGTTGTGCTTTATCTGCATATTAACTGGTGTATTAATTATCATTGGACTTAAAATGTTTTGAAATAAACTTATACTTTTCGTCTATTACACTATATATTATAACTCATCTGTTAGACGGTTTACTTCAGTATTTTAAAAGGATGGACTTACAACGTTTTGCAATAGAATCAGTAAGGCTGTTACAGAAGTTTCCCTTTTAATGTATTGTCCTTCATCTGCATATCAGCTGGTGTATAAATTACCATTGGACTTAAATTTTTTTGTAAAATTATATTTTTCGTCTATTACACTATATATTATAACTCATCTGTTAGACGGTTTACTTCAGCATTTTAAAACGACGGACTTACAACGTTTTGCAATAGAATCAGTAAGGCTGTTATAGAAGTCTCCATTTTAGTGTGTTGTGCTTCATCTGTATATCAGCTGGGTTGTAAATTACAATTGGACTTAAAATGTTTTGAAGTAAAGTTACAGTTTTCGTCTATTACACTATATATTATAACTCATCTGTTAGACGGTTTTTTATTTTTTTATTATTTTATTGGGTTATTTTACGACGCTGTATCAACATCTAGGTTATTTAGCGTCTGAATGATATGAAGGTGATAATGCCGGTGAAATGAGTCCGGGGTCCAGCACCGAAAGTTACCCAGCATTTGCTCGTATTGGGTTGAGGGAAAACCCCGGAAAAAACCTCAACCAGGTAACTTGCCCCGACCGGGATTCGAACCCGGGCCACCTGGTTTCGCAGCCAGACATGCTGACCGTTACTCCACAGGTGTGGACTGGACGGTTTACTACAGTATTTAAAACGACGGACTTACAATGTTTTGCAATACAATCAGGAAGGCTGTTAATGTGTTGTGCATCATCTGCACATCAGCTGGTGCAGAAGCAAGACACGCAGTGTTTTGTCATTATTTCCTTCCCCACTATTTTCTGTTTCTTGTTCCACTGCACTGGACACACGAGCGTAATCTGCCCATGAAATTATAATTCGCCTGGACAAGTTGTGAGATGGAAATCCCGATAATTAAACGCAGACAGCGGTCGCTTTTGTGACCATTTGATCATTAGCAATAAGTGACAAGTTAGATTATGAGATTAACACATCGGGGGAGGGGGGTAATGCGACATACACGCGATTTCACTTAAAACTGAGCATTCGAGGGCGGTATGAGTGCTTCTCCATGTCGCAGTCTTGCTCCTTAATTTCCTATTGTACTCGTAGTCACACTTGGTAATGCCATGTTATGTGTTAGCCCGGATTTTCAACTAATTTTGTTGTTTGGATTCATTTATGCTTTCGCTTTCCCAAATTACTGTTTTTTGTTCTTTATTTTTACACTAGCCGTACCCGTGCGCTCCGCTGCACCCGTTAGAAATAAATATAAAGTAATTACATAATTAAAATAGGACATTTGATCCAGGGAACATTCGTGTTTGATAGAAGGATAAATCGTTTAATATGTTACTTAATTTAAATTGCATCCATATAATTAAAATGCGATCATTTTGGTCCAGAGACCACTCATTGGTGCAATGACAATTCCTTTAACATGTTTCTTAATTTTTATTACAAGCAACCATAGCTTAATGAAGATTGACATCATTTAGATTTAATGTGTATATTTTATTTTACTTGTTATAGGTTTCCATTGAATTATGGTAATAACTTAATTTTAACCCTTGTTTTCTACGTATTTAGTAAATGGCGCTTGGCCCACTATGGTTGCGAACCCTTCAAATAACTTAAATTATATTATATAATATTACATATTATATTATATTGTATTATATTATATTATATTATATTATATTATATTATATTATATTATATTATATTATATTATATTATATCAGAAGTTACTGTAATAACATTATAGCATTATGTCCATCTAGAGAAACTACACTTTCCAGTTGTGAAATAATAATTAATTATGAAAGAGTGATGGAACGGAGAAAAATTCTCTCCGGCGCCGGGATTTGAACCCGGGTTTTCAGCTCTACGTGCTGATGCTTTATCCACTAAGCCACGCCGGATACAACCCCGACGCCGGTTAGAATCGTCTCAGATTAAGCTCCATCTCTTGGGTTCCCTCTAGTGGCCGCCCTCTGCACTACGTCATAGATGTCTATGAACGCAGGACCGAAATCCATACATGTGTTGAGGTGCACTCAGATGAGTGACTGATTGGCCGGGATCCGACGGTATAGGCGCCGTCTTAAATCACAAAGTGATTTATTACGCATATCATGTATATTTTGATATACCGAAGTACATATGATATTTCCATGCAGATATTCTGCGTCATCATATGATGACTTAGTGGATAAAGCATCAGCACGTAGAGCTGAAAACCCGGGTTCAAATCCCGGCGCCGGAGAGAATTTTTCTCCGTTCCATCACTCTTTCATCATATGATGACGCAGAATATCTGCATGGAAATATCATATGTACTTCGGTACATCAAAATATATATAAACAATTAATTATACAAATCGGTTAATTTAGCTTCCGATATTACTTCATACAAACACAGAAACATTCTCTGTAGGCTATCTTTCATAGCTTTCGATTGTTGCTTTCCAAGGCCCCTTATAGACGAAGTCATTTGTTTTTTTAATTCATTACACTGCCTTAGATGGCAGTTATTTTAATTTTAAAACTCATTTATCGCATTAAATATCAGTCCTATCAAAATTTTTCAAAGAATAAAACTTATCGCAAATTATTTTCTAAGAAACTTTTGTTATGTAACATTTTTCACAGAAATCAATAATAAGCGAGATATTTCGATTTATTTAATTCAGACCACCTTATAACCCCCCTTTTAAATAATGTATTTTGAATGCCATATAGCCTAAAATCTAAGTTACAACGAACTTAATTTATATTCCAATTTTCATCGAAATCCGTTCATCCATTATCGCGTGAAAAGGTAACAAACATACAGACAGACATACAAAAAAAATTTAAAAACGATTTTCGGTTTCAGGGTGGTTAATTATATATGTTAGGACCAATTATTTTTGGAAAATCGAAAATTACCAGAAAAATTTCGGCTACAGACTTATTATTAGTATGGATTTTGCCTTTCATCCTTCCCTGAATTATTTTTATTTATGATGAACGGTCTATTTATGTCTTCTGCCTACGAATATTTCTTCAGTATACTTTATGAGTAGATATGCTTCTTTCTTATTTTTTGCTTTATTTAACTTCCTATTATTTTCTTTTTTTATTTTACTGTTCCTTTTTCCTGACTCCTTACTTTATATTCCTTGTAAATTGTCATCCTAATTAATTTGTAATAACTGTAAATTAAGTATTTATAACAGAACTGTAAATAACTATAACACTAATATACATTGTAAAATAGAATTATCTGCGGTGCCAGATATTTATTCTTCTTTTTCTGTTTTTCTTTTGTCACTTTTGCATTCTCACTTCTCATTCTTTCCCTTTCTGGCTTTATACCCGATTCTGTTTTTATTCATTCCTAACTTCTATTAATGTTTGAGTCTTTTTATGGGGTACTTTCCATGCATAAATCCCACAAGGGTAGCTGCCCTTCAGTAAGGGTTGCCAAAAGACACAGCATACTAAACAAATAAAAATAAACATTTGTGTTATCAGTATTTATGATTATTATTTTCAAATGGAAGCTACCCTTGGGAAAGTATTGTATTCAGGACCCTTGTGGTCATTCAAATTCTTTGAGCTGATGTCTTTAAAGAATAAATAAAAAATATGCAATAATTATTAGTAATCAGATAGAATATAAACAAATTTAGGTGTACAAGTGATTACGTAATATCTGAACAGAATATTTCATTACGTCTATAGCAATAATTTTCAAAATTTTTAAAGGAATTCCAAAAGACTTAAAACATTCAACTGAGAATTTTGTAATTCTTCCCCTTGCTCCGAACAATAATCCAAATACTTCAATCTGTCTTTGTATATGATAATAATCTCTAAAGTATTGAATTGTAGAGTCATAGATGGTCTTCTTTTCTTCATGTACTGCTACAGGTTGTTCAACTGCATTTTCAAAGCGCACGGTGGGATCGATGATAATTGCTCTGTTATTCCGACTTAAATTAAATCCAGAAAAATCACGGTCAATCATTGTGGGTCATTCACGTTTGTTAAGCACTATTGCCATACCAAATTTGTCCCCGATTAAAATACACGGCACCGAAATTCCGTTCAGTGAATGAGTAAAGAATCTAGGTATTTATATGGATAAAAGTTTAAATTGGAACATTCAAGTTGCAGAAACCTGCAAAAAAAGTATTCTCATTAATCCACTCGTTTAGACGACTGAAGAATTTTCTACCCTTTTCCATGAAAAAAATGTTAGTGCAAACACTCGTGATGCCCCACTTCGATTACTGTGATATTCTGCTTACTGACCTAAGCGTTACTTCGGCGCAGAGACTACAACGTGTTCATAATATGTGCGTCCGTTTCGTCTGCAATATTCGCCGGGCTGATCACGTAACACCATCCCTCGAAATGTTGTCCCGGCTCCGTCTAGAGGATCGTAGGAAAATCCACTGTCTTTCCCTTCTCTTTCACATATTGCATTTCTCCACTCCTGTCTATCTTGCGTCTCGTTTTCAAATTTATCCACCCATCATAACCTAGACACACGATCACAACACTCCTCAATATTATCCATTCCCTCCCACCGAACATCCTCATATTCATCTTCTTTCACTGTGGCTGTTTCTCGACTTTGGAATTCCCTACCGAGTAATGTCAGGGACTGTCAGACATCAAACCAATTTAAGAATAGGCTAACGAGATATTTTTCTAACAATTCTTGTTAACAATAATAGCTGTTTCAGGTTTCTCAATGTTTAATTGTTATATATATCACAGATAAATATCTAAATTATCTCATTATTATTATTACTATTATTATTATTATTATTATTATTATTATTATTATTTCTTACCAATGTTTATTATTGTCACACTAACATTAGTTATCCAGTTTTCATTATTCACTTTCATGTTGTTTTATGATCTAGATATTAATGTAATAACTATGTAAGCAAATGCATTTAATTAGAATTAGAGTCTGGCTGGGCGGAAGAGAAAGCCTACTGGCCTTAGCTCTGCCAGATTAAATAAATAAATTATTATTATTATTATTATTATTATTATTATTATTATTATTATTATTATTATTATTTCCTCTATCAATGGCAATGATGTCAACTCGCCGAGAACTTCCATCTTTTGCAAGGCAGTGGACTTCTTGGTGAACCTCGTAGAAGGAAGGAAGACTTTTAGCAATAAGTTCTCGTATTGCATGGTGTCTAGTATTCCGGATGAGAGTTCATGTTGGCAGAATCCCAGGATGTGGGGTAAGGTTTCTATCTCAGTGAAACGTCTGCACTGGGAGCCATCCTGGCATGGCACGCACGTTTGACGCTTGTCCTATCATTTTAATTGTCTCCTTCCACTCGGATACAGAGAGACCATCCCTTGTTTTCATCCAACGGTTAGCTGGCGTGTATTCCTGAATTACAATGCCTCCTTTAATTATAATCTTTGTATATACAGGGCTCCTATAAAAGACCTTTTCCGTTTCGAACACATGTAATTTACGTTCTATGAATCTGAGGTGCATGAAAATAGTGCCAATGGAAAGAGAAACTCAAAAAGTTTAGTTCCTTACCTTAATTTGTCCCCCCTTGGTAAGACAGCACACATCAAGACTATAGTCAAGTTTCACGTAGGTACGCGGATTTTCCGACCCCCAGATTCTGAGGTTAAGTCTGTTCGCCTTACCAGAAAGATGAAAAGTGGCTTCGTCAGAAAACACCACGGAACGAATAAATTCATTATCGTTTTCAATTGAAGTCTGCATAGTTATGCATAAATTTCTTCGTAGCTCTTTGTCCTCTGGTTTAGGGCTTGCAGCAGCTGTAGTAGGTACGGCTGAAATCGCAATCGCTTGCAAAGAATCTTGCCTTAAAATCAGTGTACCGTTTACGGATTGTAGGCCCACTGGGTGGATCTGCACCAAACTTTGTTCGATAATGCACATTAATAACCGACTGGTTCACATGAAAATCAAGCACAAAATAGTACATTATGCAACGAGCCTATAATGAAGGTAATTAAGAAGCGAGTATGGATATTTATGAAACGAGCGCAAGCGAGTTTCATAATTTTCATACGAGCTTCTTAATTACCATTATAGGCGAGTTTCATACGACTTTTTATGCTCGACCATATTTCTAACTTGATATTATTAATTTTCTTTCTATCTGACCTTGACCAATGTCCCCTATGTTGTGAGATGTGTGCAGACGCAAAAGTATTGATTTTTTCCGAGGAACAGATGTTCACATTGACCTTGCTAGGCCATAAGAACCTACAGAAATAACATTGAAATTAAATTAGACATTGAAAAACGAGATGACAAATTGAATTTATTTGAATATTATTTACAATTAACGCTAATTATTATAGTAACAGAACATAACCTTCTGCGACAGTGTTGGATTTCCAGCCTCCGTGACTTTTCGCTAATTCTCTTTCGATTGAATATCCGAGAATAATCGATACTTGCGGTTTTATAACGGTAGAAAGCTGACCTGTCATTGGCTGAACAGTTGTAACCTGAGTCGTCATTGGCTGAAAGACCTGACCTTTAATGAGTAGGTGTACTTTAATGACATGCATTAAAGGTCTGCTACCAGGTGTATAATTACTACATTTCGGCATGGTCGAGCATAAAAAGCTTTTATGCCATCCTAGCATTATAAACAGGTTGTTACTATATCCAATATCGTGCGTAATCGGATTATTATGGCATGCGTGCCAATAATAGCAATGACGTATTCGCTATGATGTAATACCGGAACGCTTGGGTGGGGATGCATGCAACTCGTCTGGATATCTTGCTTATCGCTTCTACGTGCCATGTAACATGAAATTAAATGCAGGACAGAAGGTAACATATCATTTATTTCCAATCTTTAACAATTTTGTATCACTTTTGTAATATGACATAAAACAGTTCTGTTGTTCAGAGATACTAGCCTATATTAACAAAATAAAGAAACATTTCCAATGCCAGGTGCAACTAATCGATACGAACATATTAAGACTTTGTCAGCTATGGATGCCGAATTATTTCATAGTTTATTTCCTACAATTTATAATGCTAAGATGTCATAAAGTGTTGTATCCAACTCGTGGATAATCTTATTATGACACTCGTGAAAATGACAAACATTCACTAATGACATAATCATCAAGATTATTAACTTGTGTAAATAACTATCCTGTCCTCTATAGCATCCATTTCGCTTCAACAATGAACAAATTTGTTCACATGCACTATTATAAGGCAGTATTACCAACTAGGAAAACAATGTTGCTACAACTAAACTTTTTTAGTTTCTCTTTCCATTGGTGCTATTTTCATGAGCCTCAGATTCATAGAACGTAAATGACATGTGTTCGAAACCGGGAAGGTCTTTTATAGGAGCCTTGTATTTATTTATTTTTTTGTCTTTTTGTGGAAAGACAGTTAATCACGAAAAAAGTACATGTGTCACTTTCGAAGTAAATATGTGAGTTATGTTGATGTAATTTAAATTTGTTGCTAAAATATATTACGCCTTTTTAGAATTTATAATGCCCTTTTTAAAGATTATTGTTCCTTTTTACGTTTTTATTGCCCTTTTTGTCTGCCTATTTTAAATGTTATAAATACCTAAACATCCGGGCTCTAGTAATAGCCATATGAAAGATATTTCCTTTTTCATCTACTCAGATTCGCGGCCTCGTTCTCCAGGTCATCTCCCACAATACCAGTTCCATATCAAGCCAGCATCTTCCTGCTACAAACAGATCCATCTGGCAACGCACGCGCAGTATCGGCCTGGCTGCAGCAAGTCGTCGGTATAAATTTCTGGGCATATCATCATAATAATCTCTCTCAATTTGAGTCTCATTACTTCAAATTAAAATATGGTATACGAATAGGGGAACCCGTGTTATCGTGTTCCAAATTACAGGCAATTATTTACTACCCCATCCACCGCGGGGGTCGGGCTTCAAATAATGGATTCGTCGTTGCTTTTATTTGAGAGCGGAATTTAAAACGCTGTTTGGTTTTCGCCCCATTGATGCCACCGCTCTGCTCTACTTAATTATTGTTAATTGCTCTCCGAGAACTGGCTGCATCGACCTACTTTGATTTTTTGTTATCTGATACTCTGTGTGTATTTGCGCTATCTATTCGGAGAGACTCCGCTGGTTCTGTTATTAATTTACAAGGCTTCTTCCCCGACTATCGTTGTTTTTAACGTACGAGCATGATGATCTTCAAAATCTACAAAATTAAAATTTGTAATCCTCCATCCTCGCTGTCACACATTATACAGGACGTTTCATAACATGTATCCACTATAGAGGGGGATTGAGGTCTTAAAATGGTAAAAAGTGGGCTATTCCATCTCAAATCGACCGAAATATGGAGAAATTTGACCTTGCAATTTTTAAATACAATGAATCTTTTTTTGTACGTAGAGAACTGTGATACAATGCTTTGTGCAAAGTTTGAGGCATCAGAACTTCATAGTTTTTAAATTAAAAATATTTAAATTTATCGTATTTTCATAAAATTAGCAACTTTAAACTGTTGTGGCTCCGAAACCCTTTCACCCAATGATCAAAATCATGGTTTATTTTGATACTGAGAAATTAAAGTTTATATTGACATGTAAACAGTTTTTCCTACTTTTTATGGAAATGGAGAAATTTACATTTTTCTTCATTAAGACGCCTTTGACAAGGAAAAAATATTTTTAAAATATATGGTTAGATTCCGCATTGAAACTACAAATAAACACATATTCTTTCCTGGTGCAACGTTAATAAGAAAGTATTGAAAATATCAAATAAAGAAAATAAATAGTACGCGCGTGAACTAACCAGCTGACTGTGAGGCAGGATCTAGCCGAGACAAGCAAGGCCAGGAGACATAAACACGTGATGTTTCGTCTAGTAGCGCATAGCTGGGCTAGCTTTATCACAAGTTTTCATAAACACAGGAGTAAAATGACGCCCAACGATGCCTTATCTTCAGCTCTCGGCCAGTGCGTGCGGTACTGCGCCGTTCAAGTCTAGGCGTGTGAAAATAATCTATTTAATACCCTCGAAACTTATTGCCGAGCCACTAAGCAAACAATGCCGAATCCCTCTTAATAATGCAAGGTTTTTTTCTCAATATTTTTTTACATTTTTACAAATGGGCAAAAAGCCTAAAAGTAAGTAAAATGACATTATCTGTCTCTCTGTATACAATAAAAATAAGGATTACTTCTTAACATAACCTACCAAATGTCAGCTTCAAAATGAGCTCCCGTTCAATGTTCTGCAGTAAACGGTTCCAGAGTTCTGAGCGCTGAAAGAGGCTTGTTTTTATAAAATACGCTAAATTTTTCGCTCAACAATACGAAAACCGTTTGACTTTCGATAATATATTTTTGCAAATGCACTCTCCTCAACACCTTGTATAAATAGGGAAAAATTAGAGTATTACAAAATGCGAAGTTTTTTACTGATCGATTTCATATGGAATAGCCCAGGTTAATGTAAACTTATGCTGTATAGAGCTTGATTTCAAGCTATAGCTCTTTCGTGTTCAGAATTTCTTCCAGCGAACTCAGCATGGGTCTACACCTCTATGGCTGCATGAAATATTTAGGAATGCAATACAGGTGTTTCAAGAGGAATAGTAAATATTTCAGAAGGTGCAAATAACAAAATGAATAAGTAAATCTATATATATATATATATATATATATATATATATACATATATATACATATATAATTTGAACTGGTAATGGAAATTACGGAAAAACGGCTGAACGGATTTTAATGAATGACCCGTCATTTTGAAGCGTTAGTTTTCCTACATAATTTTCATATTTTCCAAAATTCATCTTCAGTCAGTTTTGAGAACTAATTGCATTTCAGAATAAAACAAAACACACACTACAATAAGCAACAGACTATTACACGAAGTTCAAATTGAATTGGTTATTAAAAATTTCAAGACTTACAAAAAATAATTTACAGGTCTGATTCTGCGGTGTGTAATTTTGTGAGTACAGCTATATATTGGATATTAAAATCTACAAAATTCGAGGTGATTTGATGACATCATTACCATTAGACATGAAATATTATTATAGTTAATGCCATGATGTGACTATTTTTCATTAATTGTGCATATTAATTCTATATTGATGATATGAAAATGAAACGTATTGGAGTTATATAAGTATATGTAGAGAATATCTTGTTCATATTATAATTTACTAAGTGGCTATTATATGTATATATATATATATATATATATATATATATATATATATATATATATATACAACTACAAAACTTGCGTAAGATAATAATATTGTTACTAAAAATCAAATATTTTTATAGTTATTAATCAAGTGGGGTTGGGTCTTTTTCATATACTTAATGGCGGTGTGGTGTACAAATTTTTATGCGTCATTCTCTTCTGTATTGGCTCGAGAAAGACGCAAAAATTACAGTTCCTAAGGAAAGACCAAAAGGTATTACTTACTGATAAAATAAGAGGCCTACAAAGTTTTGTAGTCTCCAGATCATTTCAGCAAGATCTCTTAGCAGGATAAAATGATTTCACGCTCTACATTTCAAGCTCTCCATGCAGCAGCTATACCAAGATGCTATGTCTATTGTTCGAAAGCATAGCAAATGTAACTTCTTTTAACTTTCACCTACAATCCACAATGACCTGAAATAGCTATTGGTCTACACCCACATGAAAAATCCACTGATCGTCCTGACATTGTTACTTGCGTTTTCGCGTTGAAACTCAAAAACTGAAGGTGGATAGGTTCAAGAAAAAATATTTGGCATAAAAATCTATTTAAAGGGTGTATGTTTCATTATTGTGGAAGCAAATAACTTACAAAATGTCTGGTATTTTTCATTGAAAATAAATCTGAAAAATGTTTATTTGAACGTGTAATGAACTTAGTTAGCAAGCCACTAGTAAGATATAAATATGCAGTTTAATAAAACAATTTACGGGGATTCAAAGTAATTTACACGAAAATAAAGAAATCTATAATTGAATTAATAATTTAATGACTAAGTGAACAATTGAATCCAATAGATTCAAAATCCCCTATATCCAGTTTCACAGATTAAAGGTTTTGACAGTAACTGGTGGCAAATAGGGGGAATTTTCAATCTAACAGCGACTTTTAACAAACCTTTTACTTTAAATTTAGTGGCTTTTTGTATTAAAGCTAGGCCTATATAAATCATTAGAATTCATTCTTTGCTAGCAATATCTGGGCATAACTCAATTATGAACAAAATGGTGTTTAGAGGGTTTTGAATCTAGACGAATCAATTATAATAATCGGGTGAATAACTTGGTAATTGAATTAATAGATGAACACTGAACTGATTAAATAATTTAATGAATGAATACTGGAATAAGTAAATGAATGCATAACTCGATAATTCAATTAATGATTAAGCCATGTCGTGGATGAATGATTTCAAGATTCAGTAAGTGAATAAAAACGAATGGGTTACAGAATAATGAAGCTACTAGTTGAATGAATATTACTTGAATAAATAATTGAATGCGTTACTGTGTAATTAAACCATTTATTGAGTGACTAATTTAACAAATGAATATATGGATAAAAAGCGAATGGATTATAGAATATTCGGATAGTTGAACGATGGGACAAGTAACTTGAATTAATACTAGATTAATAATGAAATAAAGTATAAACTGAATAAATATTTCTTTAATTTCTATTACTCAGTCACAAAATTATATCTCACGTAATTTCAGTGCAATTAAAAAAACTCAACGTATACTGTCAGAACATCTGATAAATCTTTTAGGATACTTGGGATAGCAGGTGCTCAAAAAATTGTTCATGAAACGAGGAAACTTAACAATCCTAGGATAGAACGTTTTGGCCTATTTAGTGAGTGAATAATTTAAAGAGAAAAATGAATAACAATGGAATGAGTTACTGAGTAATTGAAGTAAATATTGAACATTAAACTAGTTAAGTAATTGAACGGTTACTACGAGAAAGAGTAATTTAATTAACTGAATAATTTTATTAATAACTAATCTATTTAGTGAGTGAATAATTCAAAGAGTAAAATGAATAACAATGGAATGAGTTACTAAGTAATTGAACTAAATATTGAACACTGAACTAGTTAAGTGATTGAACGGTTACTACGAGAAAGAGTAATTTAATTGACTGAATAATTTTATTAATAACTAATCTATTTAGTGAGTGAATAATTTAAAGAATAAAATGAATAACAATGGAATGAGTTACTAAGTAATTGAACTAAATATTGAACATTGAAGTAGTTAAGTGATTGAACGGTTACTACGAGAAAGAGTAATTTAATTAACTGAATAATTTTATTAATAACTAATCTATTTAGTGAGTGAATAATTTAAAGAGTAAAATGAATAACAATGGAATGAGTTACTAAGTAATTTAACTAAATATTGAACACTGAACTAGTTAAGTAATTGAACGGTTACTACGAGAAAGAGTAATTTAATTAACTGAATAATTTTATTAATAACTAATCTATTTAGTGAGTGAATAATTTAAAGAGTAAAATGAATAACAATGGAATGAGTTACTAAGTAATTGAACTAAATATTGAACACTGAACTAGTTAAGTGATTGAACGGTTACTACGAGAAAGAGTAATTTAATTAACTGACTAATTTTATTAATAACTAATCTATTTAGTGAGTGAATAAGTTAAAGAGTAAAATGAATAACAATGGAATGAATTACTAAGTAATTGAAGTAAATATTGAACACTGAACTAGTTAAGTAATTGAACGGTTACTACGAGAAAGAGTAATTTAATTAACTGAATAATTTTATTAATAACTAATCTATTTAGTGAGTGAATAATTTAAAGAGTAAAATGAATAACAATGGAATGAGTTACTAAGTAATTGAACTAAATATTGAACACTGAACTAGTTAAGTAATTGAACGGTTACTACGAGAAAGAGTAATTTAATTAACTGAATAATTTTATTAATAACTAATCTATTTAGTGAGTGAATAATTTAAAGAGTAAAATGAATAACAATGGAATGAGTTACTAAGTAATTGAACTAAATATTGAACATTGAAGTAGTTAAGTGATTGAACGGTTACTACGAGAAAGAGTAATTTAATTAACTGAATAATTTTATTAATAACTAATCTATTTAGTGAGTGAATAATTTAAAGAGTAAAATGAATAACAATGGAATGAGTTACTAAGTAATTGAACTAAATATTGAACACTGAACTAGTTAAGTAATTGAACGGTTACTACGAGAAAGAGTAATTTAATTAACTGAATAATTTTATTAATAACTAATCTATTTAGTGAGTGAATAATTTAAAGAGTAAAATGAATAACAATGGAATGAGTTACTAAGTAATTGAACTAAATATTGAACATTGAACTAGTTAAGTAATTGAACGGTTACTACGAGAAAGAGTAATTTAATTAACTGAATAATTTTATTAATAACTAATCTATTTAGTGAGTGAATAATTCAAAGAGTAAAATGAATAACAATGGAATGAGTTACTAAGTAATTGAACTAAATATTGAACACTGAACTAGTTAAGTGATTGAACGGTTACTACGAGAAAGAGTAATTTAATTGACTGAATAATTTTATTAATAACTAATCTATTTAGTGAGTGAATAATTTAAAGCGTAAAATGAATAACAATGGAATGAGTTACTGAGTAATTGAACTAAATATTGAACATTGAACTAGTTAAGTGATTGAACGGTTACTACGAGAAAGAGTAATTTAATTAACTGAATAATTTTATTAATAACTAATCTATTTAGTGAGTGAATAATTCAAAGAGTAAAATGAATAACAATGGAATTAGTTACTAAGTAATTGAACTAAATATTGAACACTGAACTAGTTAAGTGATTGAACGGTTACTACGAGAAAGAGTAATTTAATTGACTGAATAATTTTATTAATAACTAATCTATTTAGTGAGTGAATAATTTAAAGAATAAAATGAATAACAATGGAATGAGTTACTAAGTAATTGAACTAAATATTGAACATTGAAGTAGTTAAGTGATTGAACGGTTACTACGAGAAAGAGTAATTTAATTAACTGAATAATTTTATTAATAACTAATCTATTTAGTGAGTGAATAATTTAAAGAGTAAAATGAATAACAATGGAATGAGTTACTAAGTAATTGAACTAAATATTGAACACTGAACTAGTTAAGTAATTGAACGGTTACTACGAGAAAGAGTAATTTAATTAACTGAATAATTTTATTAATAACTAATCTATTTAGTGAGTGAATAATTTAAAGAGTAAAATGAATAACAATGGAATGAGTTACTAAGTAATTGAACTAAATATTGAACATTGAAGTAGTTAAGTGATTGAACGGTTACTACGAGAAAGAGTAATTTAATTAACTGAATAATTTTATTAATAACTAATCTATTTAGTGAGTGAATAATTTAAAGAGTAAAATGAATAACAATGGAATGAGTTACTAAGTAATTGAACTAAATATTGAACACTGAACTAGTTAAGTAATTGAACGGTTACTACGAGAAAGAGTAATTTAATTAACTGAATAATTTTATTAATAACTAATCTATTTAGTGAGTGAATAATTTAAAGAGTAAAATGAATAACAATGGAATGAGTTACTAAGTAATTGAACTAAATATTGAACATTGAAGTAGTTAAGTGATTGAACGGTTACTACGAGAAAGAGTAATTTAATTAACTGAATAATTTTATTAATAACTAATCTATTTAGTGAGTGAATAATTTAAAGAGTAAAATGAATAACAATGGAATGAGTTACTAAGTAATTGAACTAAATATTGAACACTGAACTAGTTAAGTGATTGAACGGTTACTACGAGAAAGAGTAATTTAATTAACTGACTAATTTTATTAATAACTAATCTATTTAGTGAGTGAATAAGTTAAAGAGTAAAATGAATAACAATGGAATGAATTACTAAGTAATTGAAGTGAATATTGAACACTGAACTAGTTAAGTAATTGAACGGTTACTACGAGAAAGAGTAATTTAATTAACTGAATAATTTTATTAATAACTAATCTATTTAGTGAGTGAATAATTTAAAGAGTAAAATGAATAACAATGGAATGAGTTACTAAGTAATTGAACTAAATATTGAACATTGAAGTAGTTAAGTGATTGAACGGTTACTACGAGAAAGAGTAATTTAATTAACTGAATAATTTTATTAATAACTAATCTATTTAGTGAGTGAATAATTTAAAGAGTAAAATGAATAACAATGGAATGAGTTACTGAGTAATTGAATTAAATATTGAACACTGAACTAGTTAAGTAATTGAACGGTTACTACGAGAAAGAGTAATTTAATTAACTGAATAATTTTATTAATAACTAATCTATTTAGTGAGTGAATAATTTAAAGAGTAAAATGAATAACAATGGAATGAGTTACTAAGTAATTGAACTAAATATTGAACATTGAAGTAGTTAAGTGATTGAACGGTTACTACGAGAAAGAGTAATTTAATTAACTGAATAATTTTATTAATAACTAACCTATTTACTGAGTGAATAATTTAAAGAGTAAAATGAATAACAATGGAATGAGTTACTGAGTAATTGAATTAAATATTGAACACTGAACTAGTTAAGTAATTGAACTGTTACTACGAGAAAGAGTAATTTAATTAACTGAATAATTTTATTAATAACTAACCTATTTACTGAGTGAATAATTTAAAGAGTAAAATGAATAACAATGGAATGAGTTACTGAGTAATTGAATTAAATATTGAACACTGAACTAGTTAAGTAATTGAACTGTTACTACGAGAAAGAGTAATTTAATTAACTGAATAATTTTATTAATAACTAACCTATTTACTGAGTGAATAATTTAAAGAGTAAAATGAATAACAATGGAATGAGTTACTGAGTAATTGAATTAAATATTGAACACTGAACTAGTTAAGTAATTGAACTGTTACTACGAGAAAGAGTAATTTAATTAACTGAATAATTTTATTAATAACTAACCTATTTACTGAGTGAATAATTTAAAGAGTAAAATGAATAACAATGGAATGAGTTACTGAGTAATTGAATTAAATATTGAACACTGAACTAGTTAAGTAATTGAACTGTTACTACGAGAAAGAGTAATTTAATTAACTGAATAATTTTATTAATAACTAACCTATTTACTGAGTGAATAATTTAAAGAGTAAAATGAATAACAATGGAATGAGTTACTGAGTAATTGAATTAAATATTGAACACTGAACTAGTTAAGTAATTGAACTGTTACTACGAGAAAGAGTAATTTAATTAACTGAATAATTTTATTAATAACTAATCTATTTACTGAGTGAATAATTTAAAGAGTAAAATGAATAACAATGGAATGAGTTACTGAGTAATTGAACTAAAAATTGAACATTGAACTAGTTAAGTAATTGAACGGTTACTACGAGAAAGAGTAATTTAATTAACTGAATAATTTTATTAATAACTAACCTATTTACTGAGTGAATAATTTAAAGAGTAAAATGAATAACAATGGAATGAGTTACTGAGTAATTGAACTAAATATTGAAGACTGAACTAGTTAAGTAATTGAACGGTTACTACGGGAAAGAGTAATTTAATTAACTGAATAATTTTATTAATAACTAACCTATTTACTGAGTGAATAATTTAAAGAGTAAAATGAATAACAATGGAATGAGTTACTGAGTAATTGAACTAAAAATTGAACATTGAACTAGTTAAGTAATTGAACGGTTACTACGAGAAAGAGTAATTTAATTAACTGAATAATTTTATTAATAACAAACCTATTTACTGAGTGAATAAGTTAAAGAGTAAAATGAATAACAACGGAATGAGTTACTGAGTAATTGAACGAACTATTGAACATTGAGTAACATTAAGTAATTGAACGGTTACTACGGGAAGAAGTAATTGAATTAACTGGATGGTTTTATTAATAACTAGTCTATTTAGTGTATGAATAATGTAATAAATAAAATGAATAATAATAGAATGAGTTATTGAGTATTTGAACGAACTCTTTAACATTGAATTAGGTAAGTAATTGATGAACGAATTACTACGAGAAAGAGTAATTGAATTAACGGGATGATCTTATTAACAACTAGTCTATTTAGTGAGTGAATAATTTAATAAATAGTAATTTTTACAATGAGTTACTGAGTATTGGAACTAATTCTTGCAATTGAACGGATTACTATGTAAAAGAGTGATTGAATTAACTGGATGGTTTTAATAATGATAATAATAATAATAATAATAATAATAATAATAATAATAATAATGGATCGGCAATGAGAACTTATCTAGTGATTTCATATACAGACGTGGACAAATTATTAGAAAAATTGGAGAGTTTTATTATATATTCTTACAAACTATGATTCTTCAATTTAGACTACAGTTGACATCTTTGGGTATTTCCAAATTATTAGAAAAATCGAAGATCTTTATTTTATATTTTTACAAAATTTCACTCTTCAATTTAGAATATAATTGTTATTTTCGCATATTTACAAATTATTAGCAAAAGTGAAGATTTTTTTATATATATTCTTTACAAAATTCGACTCTTCAATTTGGACTACGGGTGACATTTTGGATATTTCCAAATTATTAGCAAAACTGAAGATTTTTATTGTACATTTTTACAAAATTTTACTCTTCACTTTAGACTGCAGTTGACACTTTTGCACAATATTGACAAATTATTAGCAACATTGAAGATTTTATTATATATATATTATTTTAATTTAACTCTTCAATTTAGAATAGCCTACATTGAAAATTTTGCATATTTCTATCTACTGTAATGATAGAAATGTGCAAAATTGTCAACTTACTTACTTACTTACAAATGGCTTTTAAGAAACCCGAAGGTTCATTGCCGCCCTCACATAAGCCCGCCAGCGGTCCCTATCCTGTGCAAGATTAATCCAGTCTCTATCATCATACCCCATCTCCCTCAAATCCATTTTAATATTATCCTCCCATCTACGTCTCGGCCTCCCTAAAGGTCTTTTTCCCTCCGGTCTCCCAACTAACACTCTATATGCATTTCTGGATTCGCCCATACGTGCTACATGCCCTGCCCATCTCAAACGTCTGGATTTAATGTTCCTAATTATGTCAGGTGAAGAATACAATGCGTGCAGTTCTGTGTTGTGTAACTTTCTCCATTCTCCTGTATCTTCATCCCGCTTAGCCCCAAATATTTTCCTTAGCACCTTATTCTCAAACACCCTTAACCTATATTCGTCTCTCAGAGTGAGAGTCCAAGTTTCACAACCATACAGAAGAACCGATAATATAACTGTTTTATAAATTCTAACTTTCAGATTTTTGGACAGCAGACTGGATGATAAGAGCTTCTCAACGGAATAATAACACGCATTTCCCATATTTATTCTGCGTTTAATTTCCTCCTGAGTGTCATTTATATTTGTTACTGTTGCTCCAAGATATTTGAATTTTTCCACCTCTTCGAAGGATAAATCTCCAATTTTTATATTTCCATTTCGTACAATATTCTGGTCACGAGACATAATCATATACTTTGTCTTTTTGGGATTTACTTCCAAACCGATCGCTCTACTTGCTTCAAGTAAAATTTCCGTGTTTTCCCTAATCGTTTGTGTATTTTCTCCTAACATATTCACGTCATCCGCATAGACAAGAAGCTGATGTAACCCGTTCAATTCCAAACCCTGCCTGTTATCCTGAACTTTCCTAATGGCATATTCTAGAGCGAAGTTAAAAAGTAAAGGTGATAGGCAAAATTGTCAACTGTATTCTAAATTGAAAAGTCAAATTTTGTAAATAGAATTACTCATAAAATTCGTCAATTTTGTTAATAATTTGTCCACGTCTGTACATAGCGATGTTTATTTCGAGTGCTTGTTGTCAAACTGACGTAACCACAATCATGTTTTATTCACAACAAAATTCTTAACAGTGATTACGCGTATTCCACATGAACTAGAACTATACCAACATGTTTTGTAGGTACGAATTGTATTATATGCAAGACTGTTCGGAACCGAGTTACGATTTTTTGTGACGAATTACTATCGATTAGTATAAGAACCTAAAAATCTCAATTTTTTAGTTACGTTAGATTAACACTAAGCCCTAGATTTTAATTTAATTTTGATCCATCTGAACCAGATATTAGGAGGAGTCCATAGAGTTGCGCCTTAACCATTGCAAACACCGCAACGGGTTTCACTAAATAAATAACAACATGATTAATTGGAAGGTTGTTCACAACAGTCCACCCTGTAAAACTGTTGGTGATTCCCCAGAAATGGGCTTCCTGAACTGCAGGAGTTGGACTTGAATGCGACACTGGGGGATGTATAAATTAATGCTGAGGTAAGATGTTTGGTGCAAGGGCGCTAAGCTGCCCAAACAAAGGGCCCTCCCTCGCCATCCAGTCGATTAATTTCTCCGAACCCTTCGTCTCCCCATGTTGCTGATTACAATAGTAAAGATGTGATAAATCAGACTAAAACAATGCTGCTATGCCTCTGTTTGACAGAGTTAATTTACTCACTTTGCGATTTCATTAACTCATTTAGCGACGCTATCTCAGATGCAGCGGCTACTCACCATCTAAAATCAAGCTGCAGATTTTATAATTATACGATGATACTTACGAGTATATTTATTTTTCAGTTTAACTTATCCAATTGGACACTTCTTAAACACGTACACAAAATCAAGATGCAGATTTGTATGTGAATATATTTAATTTCAGTGGAAAATGTAATAGTTAGTAATCTTTCAGTCGTTACACTTAACAAAACGCTAATCCCTTATTCATCTGTCGTAAAAAATCTTGGCTTCTTTTTCGATAATAATCTAAATTGGAATTTTCAAGTTAAAGAAACGATAAAAAAAATCTGTTCCTCCATTCACTGTTTGAGTCGCTTAAGAAACTTCTTGCCCCAGCAACTAAAACTTACCCTAGTACGAACCCTAGTAATGCCGCACTTCGATTATTGTGACGTTTTGTTAAGTGACCTAAGTTCTGAACTGTCAGTCAAGTTACAGCGAGCTCAGAATATGTGCGTCAGATACGTGTGCAACATCCGACGATATGATCACATATCACCGTCCTTCGCAAGTCTTTCGTGGCTCCGACTTAAAGAACGCAGAACTTTACACTCCTTGTCTTTACTCTTTCGAATTCTGCACACCTCAACACCAAATTACCTTTCGTCTCGTTTCTCTTATCTATACTCTAACCACGACGTAAATACCAGATCACTTATCTGTGGCGCGTTAAGTATACCTCTTCATAGAACATCTCGTTATTCATCATCTTTTACAGTATCCACCTCGCGACAATGGAATTCCCTGTCACAAAGTATTAGGGGCTGCAAGACAATAAACACTTCTGAAAACAGCTTAAAAGATAACCTTCTTAGCATTTCACTCCAATCATACTTAATTAAACTATCACTGACTACATTGTTACTCCTTCCTTTAGACATCATCCTGATAGCGCTGTATTTTCAAAATTGTCTCACAATAATCTCTTTCTGTTATCTAACATTATTTAAAATATATTAACTTTCTTGTATTTTATCTTAATTCTGCTACACCGTTTATTTCAGTGTTTAATTAATATTTCATAGTATTTTGTTGTTTAATTCGTAAATAACTCTTGTATACATGTAACTCTTATGTAAATCAAATTGTTGAATTCTTTGTAAGTTCATACATGTGTATGTATACTTTTTGCTGGTTGAGTGGAAGAGAAGGCCTTGCGGCCTTAACACTGCCGGCTAAAATAAATTATTATTATTATTATTATTATTATTATTATTATTATTATTATTATTATTATTATTATTAATATTATTAATAATAGGTAGGTTACTGCGTTTGGTTACTTACAGCCTAAAAGCAACCCGCAACATTGTAGGTATCTATGGAGTATAACTTGGCGGTATCCGACGCTACTTAGTTCAGATCTGCTGTTCAGTGAACATACGGAAACAAAAAAAAGCTAGGCGGTTGGAAATTAGTTCTCCAATAAAAGAATGTCGTAGCGAGTACGTCATTTGGAAAGAAGAAAATGTTTTTTTTATCAGAAAGAAAAAGAAATTTCTCATTGGAAACACCTAAAATGTTTACAGTCATTGGTTGTCATGTAAAAAGATTCGTAAAGCAGCAATCATAATTTGTTTTATTTTTAAGTTTGTGCTGACATTTGTTTTTTTTTTTTTTCATTTACTAATTCCAAACTTTAATTAGATTGAAAATATCTAGATGCGTTTGACTTATTGTAAAAATCAGAGGTAGACAAATTCCGTGCGCCAGGTAGCCATGGCGACTAAAAAATTTTATGTTGCTCCTCAATTGTTTATCAAGTTCAACATTTTTTAAGACTTCGATATCTTTTATGTCACTACGACTAATACATAATGTTAACAAAAGCGGTTGTAGGAAGAAATTCGAATATCCTTTTGAATTAATATTGTCACATTTAATTTGCATCACAAGATATTGTTATTACATGGCTTAGTAGTCAGTGGATAGCACGAAGGCCATATTAATTGCTACTTTGCGCTGTATTTTACAGAATTTTTACTTTAAACCTCATTATCCAATTAGGAACATTAAATCCAGACGTTTGAGATGGTCAGGGCATGTAGCACGTATGGGCTAGAGTGTTAGTGTTAGTTTGGAGGCCGGAGAGAAAAAGACCTTTAGGGAGGCCGAGACGTAGATAGGAAGAAAATATTAAAATGGATTTGAGGGAGGTGAGATATGATGATAGAGACTGGATTGATCTTGCTCAGGATAGGGACCAATGGCGGGCTTATGTGAGGGCGGCAATGAACTTCCGGGTTCCTTAAAGCCAGTAAGTAAGTAAAAAATTTTAGTTCCCAAAATTGAAAAAAATAAAATGTGAAAAGTGTTTAAAGGTACAACAGTCTTCCCTACATAATATTATGGTTATCAGCAGCACTGAATGCAATAGGGTTCTTATTGATTAAACATGAAGGATAGTTATTTAGGTGAGCATTGCTAGACACAAATCAATGACTCATTTGTTTGCTAAACCAAATCTGGGAAACCTGTCTAATTAGATACTGCTTGTAAAAGTAGTAATAATTAATGAACTTAGGAAGATCAAAGGTAGATGTTGGCAGACAGAGTCAAACCTCAGACATTCAGGTTTTCCGCCTTTGTGTAGGCAGCCAGCCATTCCTTGGGAGACGCCGTGTTCAGCTGGGTATACAAACACCCCTCAAACCTGAAGTGCTCAATTATTCAGAGCTCCTTGTCCGTTGCAACTGTGTTTATTAATGGATAATTTCATCTCATTTATCAACCGTTAACACAGCATGATGAAGCTATTGTTAGTGGCTGAATATTAACCGACGTGGAACAAGTACAATCTCGTGCAAAATGTTGTACTGTCGCCTTAATTGTTTCCTATTTTCCCGGATTTTTTGAGAATAGAGTAAGAAATTCCAAGTTCTGCTCAAATCCTTCTATGATACAATTAAAAGTGAATATAAAAATTACACAGGGTTCCCATGTTTTAGCGCTTTACATGATGAAGGGTCATTTTGAACGACTTTTTCATGCTTTCTGCAAAAATGAAATCTGTTTTCGTCAAGTTTTTGTGTAATTTCTAAATGCGCTATTCTTAAATTTCGCGTGTAATCTTATACTGCAGCGGTGGCGAAAATGTAATCGTGCGCCGAGCCACTGTGTAATCTGCAACGTGCATAGCACCTATGGAGGAAGGCGGACACCCGAAGGGGAAGTGAAGCAACTGTCTGACTTATTAACGGATTTTCATTTTCCTTACGTCAAGCACTTAAATATAATTTTATACAGTACAAGGCTACAAACTAATGTTTAGTACGTGTAACGAAGAAAGGAATGAACAATAAATGAACAATATCACAACCTAAAATTAACTGTCTTCAGAATGTCTCTGCGACAAGGTTTCAAAATCAGGAATTATGTCACTTACTGCCAGTCGTAGTTGATCACGAAGGTATTTGTCTGTCAGTCTTGATCTAAATTTGGTTTTTACTATTTTAATTGTTGAAAATAATTTTTCACAAACGTAAGTTGTAGCGAACATGGCTTCAACAGAGCAAGCGAAAGAACGAAGCTTCGGATATTTATTTTTTGGCAAAGATTTGAAAGTTCAACATTTATCAAGTCCTTACATCTAGCTTTCATTTGACATCACATAGTAAATCAGTGAGTTCAAATTGAAGAGCTAACCGCATTATTCGTACATCTGCTGAAAAAAGGGTCGATGTACAGAGATGATGATGATGATGATGAGGATGATGATAACAATAACGCTTAACCTTTTAATGTTTCATCAGTAACATGTAGTATAATGCCGTTTTATGTTATACAACCGTTTTCCTCGTAATACTTGTCAACAAATCATACATTTAACATTCTCATCATATTGACAGCAAAAAAATGCGTCCTCCCATCCTACTTGGAAATTTCGTACATGGTTTCGAGAGAGACATATGCCACTCGCAGGTCAGAGACAAATACAAATGGAACGGAGTTTAACTCCAGTGAGTGAGAGAGGGTGGGGGTTGGCTGAGGTTAGAAGCAAGCGAAATGCACAGCTATCACTGCGAGCCACAATGTCTCGCGAGTCACGTTCTCGCCACGGCTGTTATACTGCAATCGATATAATCTATCGATTGAAGACGATCGACTGTGAAACAATCGATACTTCTCGAGTTGTCTAGAAGTACACAGAAGCATTACAGTCATATGCAGACAGTGTATGCGGGATGACTTAAGGAAAAGTGAAGTTGTTTCGTATCGGAGTATATGGCACGTACCGCGTCGTCCGTCTTTTGTGTACCTGGCGAGTACAGCAGCGTAAAGAACGAAGGAACCCCGGTCCGTTTATATTTTTTGTTTCTTAATTTTCATTATTTTCAGTGGAGTCTCCCCTTAAGGAAAAATTTCTGTGCTCTAACGAGGAATCTATTTATTTATTTTATTTTATTGGGTTATTTTAACGACGCTGTATCAACATCTAGGTTATTTAGCGTCTGAATGAAATGGTGATAATGCCGGTGAAGTTAGTCCGAGGTCCAGCACCGAAAGTTACCCAGCATTTGCTCGTATTGGGTTGAGGGAAACCCCCGGAAAAAACCTCAACCAGGGAACTTGTCCCGACCGGGATTCGAACCACGAGAAATCTAACACGGGACCTCATGAACTGGAGGCAGGGGCTCTGACCATGAAGCTGGACATAGACCCAAAGTTTGGAGAGTTATCCTTTCATTTGGTGATTGTTTCATATTCTGATTGTTTTACATTGCGATTTTATAGGGTGATCATTTAAAACCCCGCCAAGACTTTAAAGAGCCTGTATTTATTACTAATTAAAATCACTGTTTATCTTTAAGTATTAGAGTTTTCCATCGCTCGATCACCAACAAGATGAGAAGTCATTCTAATACAAATTATAATTCTATTTTGCTTTATTATTGACTTATGAGTACCAAATTTTAATTACTTTACTACCCTGTACCATTGATTTTGACATCGGAGACCATGGCTTCCCCATCTCAAACAACCCGTCCAAGTCCCCTCTATTTTTAGTGAAAAAAAAAACTTTATTATTCATTAACATCCTGTATACATACACACATTTCGAAGAATTTACACTTTTAACTAATGACAAGATTTCTGAGAAAACACTTCGGAAGTTTACAAAAATATCTTCATATCCTTGAATGCCTTAAGACTAGGGGACGGATGTTGATGAAAAGTCATTTTCTTATTTTTCACATTCGGACGATGCCTATTAATATAGAAATCTTTCTATGTTGATATCAACGTAAGAAACTATTTCCTCATGTTGCATTTTGTGCATTTTTGACGTTTTTGAACTAATATGTCATTTATATATTTTTTCGGCATTTTTAATACTTTGAATAACTTTTATATCATTTGGAATGCATTTTACTTTCTTCTTTGCTGATAGATCTGTTAAATCATTTACTAACCAAATAGGTCTGTAGTAATTACCTACTGAATAAGTGAATAACCGTGATGTTTGAGTTTCATAGTTTGGAACAGACTCTAAAGCCCATCCCTCATTCCATTGAAGGCTTCACTTCACACGACGGAAGTAATATAAAATGCTTGACAGCAGCTTAGTTTAAGTGAGGGCTTTAACCACTACTGTTCTTTTGTCGGTACAAGGGTGTCTTTAGAATTTATGTTTGGAAGGGAGGGAAACTTTCACCATGTCCTGGACAGGACGTTGTGTTCTCAACATGGTTCGTAAGGGATGTCTACTGTAGTAGACAGTATTTTTAACACAAAGAGTCCACACCTGTGGGGTAACGGTCAGCGCGTCTGGCTGCGAAACCAGGTGGCCCGGGTTCGAATCCCGGTCGGGGCAAGTTACCTGGTTGAGGTTTTTTCCGGGGTTTTCCCTCAACCCAATACCAGCAAATACTGGGTAACTTTAGGTGCAGGCATTATCACCTTCATATCATTCAGACGCTAAATAACCTAGATGTTGATACAGCGTCGTAAAATAACCCCAAAAAAAACACACAAAGATTGCAAGAATGCACGCTACGGTCACAATCTGTTTTGTAATTCACACTCCCTCATCTGGAAGATCTAGTAACAAAAGTGAAGCGCGGAAGGTGGAGGAGACAGAGAATGAAGGCACTGACATGGATTACCCCTGATTGAAACGCATTGTAAACTCTCTTGAAAATCTATAGTTTTCCCTTAAAGCCTTCATTATGTTACACGTTCTTTTCCTTTATCTTAGCTAAATTCAGGATGTTGCCTCCTCTCTCAGAGATTTTCAGGGCAGTCATTGAAACAAGGTGACTAATTTTTAAGAAGTTGTGGTGCGAGTACGGTGAATAATATTTAAATGTAATTTTCTCTTAATTTTATGCCATTTTCCCGTCAGTTCAAGGGCATTTCAATGATCATTTTCAGTAGATTTTTAGGTCATCAACGTCCGCCCCGTACTTATAATTAGGGGCGGATTCAAGGGGGGGGATTGAGGGGATATATCCCCTCCCGAAATTTTGAGAAAAATACGAAACAAGAAACAAAAATAATATTAATTTTAATTTGTGAATGTACATAGGAATTAGAGAGTTTTCCACATAAATTCTCTTTGCTAAAATGTTAAATTCCAAGAATTGCAGGAAGACAAACACAGCGTTCTTACTTCAAGACAGAGAGTCATGAAGAGTATTTCAGGCTTTTAATTTTCCTTCTCTTCTTAGACTATTTCATTAGTCAGCTCAAGGACAGGTTTTTAAATCATAAGGGAATCCTAAAGTCCATACAAACTTTTCTGCTTAAAAACATAGTGCGAGCATCAGATGGAGATTTAGAAACTGCTGTTCAGGCTGTAGTAAATCAGTGGCCCAATGATGTTGATGCATCACCAGAGTTTTTCTTCAATGAATTGAGGATGTGGAGAAGAAATTTCCTTGATCAGGAAAATCTTCACCTAATACCTACTGATTTTATATCATCTTTGAACAGGTGCAATGAAATTGTTTTTCCCTGCACTCGCAAGGCGCTGAAACTTTTCTGCACATTGCCTGTAACTACAGCAACACCAGAACGGTCGTTCTCAACATTGCGGTATTTGAAGACTTACTTGAGGAGCACGATGGGAGCAGACAGATTAAATGGACTGGCCTTGATGTATATACATAAAAATGTAGAAGTAAAAGCTCATGAAGTACTGGATGAAATATCTAAGAAGCCTTGTCGCCTTCTTCTGTAAATGTCATTCTGTCTTTGATTTTGTATTGCAGTCATTGTAAATGTTAAAATTAAAAAATTATGGTTTATTTAACAACGCTCGCAATTGCCGAGGTTATATCAGCGTCGCCGGTGTGCTGGAATTTTTTCCCTCAGGACTTCTCGTTTCTCTTATCTATACTCTAACCACGACGTAAATACCAGATCACTTATCTGTGGCACGCTAAATATACCTCTTCATAGAACATCTTGTTATTCATCATCTTTTACAATATCCACCTCGCGTCAATGGAATTCCTTGTCACAAAGTATTAGGGGCTGCAAGACAACAAACACCTTTAAGAACAGCTTAAAAGATAACCTTATTAGCATTTCACTCCAATCATACTGATTTAAAATATTACAGACTACACTGTTGCTTTTTTTCTTTAGACATCATCCTGATAGTGCTGTATTTTCAAAATTGTCTCATAATAATCTCTTTCTATTATCTAATATAATTTGAAATATATTAACATTATATGTATTTTAGTTTAATTCTGCTACACAGTTTATTTCAGTGTTTAATTAATAGTTCATAGTATTTTGTTGTTTAATTCGTAAATAACTCTTGTATACATGTAACTCTCATCTAAATCAAATTGTTGAATTCTTTGTAAGTTCATGCATATGTATATACACTTTTTGCTGGTTGTGTGGAAGAGAAGGCCTTACGGCCTTAACTCTGCCAGCTAAAATAAATCATTATTATTATTATTCTTTTACATGCCAGTAAATCGACTGATATGAGGCCTGTCGCATTTAAACACACTTAAATGCCATCGAGCTGGGTTGGGGTAGAACCCGCAACTTCGAGCACAGAAGGCTATACCGACTACGCTACTCAGGCCAACTTGTAAATGTCTGTGACTCTGAAATAAATTGTGAGTATATAAACTTATTTCTCATTACTCCATTTTTACTATCTCCTCAAATCCCTCCCCGAAAAAAAATCCTGCGTCCGCCCCTGCTTATAATAGTCTGGTTGAAGATTTTCATTCCAGGAAAGTAAATAATTTTAAGAATCGATTTTGTTAAGCAGTGGGAAGATGTAAATAGTTTCAAATCTCGCACACAGCAATCAGCGTCCGAATTAGTTGCAAAGTCGTTAAAATAATGAACACACGCTGAGAGCTGGGAGTCTTCACAGTCTTCATCCAAGTAAGTGTTGTTTGCATGTAGCTGCGCATTTCATCCCGGCACAGTCGATGAAAGCTTCTTCCTTTTTAATTAGAGAAAGAGCAGACATCGCAGCAGAAGCTGCTGGAACAATCTACAATGAAAAATTTATGCTTGCAAGTAATTATGACTTTATTTAATACTTATGCAACTGGAAAAAGAACAATAGAAAAGTGAACGAACAGTCTTTGACGTGAGTAAACTGGATGGGGGACAATTTGCGGTCTCTTGCGCTGCGGAGCCATGTTGAATTCATTAGACTCGATTCGAGTAACGAGGAAAGTGACTGGAAAATATGGAACCGGGAATAAAGTTTGAAAACTTTTGAATTGAGTGGGAAAGGAGAAAGAGAGAGAAACAAAATGAGAGGAAGATTCTGAGGGCGGGAGAGTAGAATATTAGACGGAGATAAAGAATAAAAAAATGAGTTTAGCAAGGAAAATGTAGACGTGAAGGGAAAAGAGAGAGGGAGATAGTGGGAGAGAACAAAGGATGGTGAGTGGGAAGGTATGGGTATCACCTCCAAGTGCGAGCAAGAAGGAATTAAGTGCATTATTGTTGAAGAATTGACTGTAAACAGTTCAGTCTAGTTTTACCTTTTATTGGGGACAGAATAAATGGATTAGTTGATAGTGATGAAATTAAATTCGAAAATGTGGTTGGCATTCTAATTTCTTTGAATGTGTACACTCACGGAAACAAAAAGAGACCGGCCGTGTTTTTCTTAATTGACTGCCAAACGAAACAATTATTTATCAACAGTAATCTCACTAGAGGTTTTGATTCATGTAGAGAAAATCAAAACTCGAGTGGGATTTAATTGACTATTACACGGTTAAAAGAAAGTATGTAAAGATTAGAAGTAACGAAGTACTCCAATACAATAAAATATTAATTTACTTACGAAAATACAACTGTCTTCAAATGTTTTATTGTACCATCTAAACATTACAAATATTACGCTATATATTATTATGATGTACCGAAGTACGTATGATATTTCCATGCAGATATTCTGCGTCATCATACGATGAAAGAGTAATGGAACGGAGAAAATTCTCTCCGGCGCCGGGATTTGAACCCGGGTTTTCAGCTCTACGTGCTGACGCTTTATCCACTAAGCCACACCGGATTCTACCCCGGCGTCGGAAGAATCGTCTCAGATTAAGCTCCAACTCTTGGGTTCCCTCTGGTGGCCGCCCTCTGCACTACGTCATAGATATCTGTAAACCTAGGACCGAAGTCCACACATGTGCTGAGGTGCACTCGTAATGAGTGACTAGTTGGCCGGGATCCGACGTTCCATTACTCTTTCATCGTAAAATATTACGCTAGACGCATGCTAGATGGCAGTGATGTGTTATAATTATGTGATATTATCAGGTGTGCCAACTATGGAATCTTCATTGAACTCTGTAGACGATTACTAGTCAAGAAGGCTTTGTTGATTCAATTTCATTTTTATTAAAACAGTTGCATTCCACTTCAATCATCCGGATCCCAGTAATCAACGTCACTTGACAGATGATTTTCAATAAATCTTAGAATTAAACAATCTCTGATACGTGACTACCCATGATATCATATAGCAGAAGCTATAACATAACCTATAACCTAAATAATATAAACAAGTGTTTTAACTAAAAGTTTTAATTAGGGATGATGAAATAAACAAGAAAAGTTTAAAGTAACGATGATGACATAAAAATAAACATGAATAATTTTAAAAGAAACAATTGAAGGGTTGATAGGAAAAACAACCCATGTCAAAAAAACACTTTTTTCAGGGGAGCGAAAAAACATTATACCTCGTTATGTAAAAAGGATAAGAAACTGAAAGTATAGGTATAAATATCCCAATGCTTTATAAATATATTGCTTGTATTTTAAGCATATACAGACGCCACATGATTTTAGCTTTCCATTAGTACCAATATCTCATTTTCGGCTAAAACTGACATGGGTTGTTTTTCCTATCAACCCTTCAATTATTGAATGCTTTAGTGGTTGGTGGTTCAGTTGATGTTATATTGGACGTGTGCATAAAAGAAGTGGAACTCGTTGATGTACATGGTGTATTCCTCAACTTATTCAGGATTTCCGAATGGTGCTCTTCATTTATTTGTAAATAGGATTTCAGGGAAGATGCATAGGGATGACCAGTGATCTTTATTAATTCTTGTTCTTGAATGCCAATGCGAGTCATATTTGAAAGTGCTGTGCATCGACTGGAGTGGTTTGTAATTTTCTGTTTTTTTTTTTTTTTTTTTTTTTTTTTTTTTTTTTTTTTTTTTTTTTTGACGTCCAGACTAGCGCAGTTTGAAATGTTGGCAAACTTAAACAAATGCTAGGGACGCGATAAAATTGTGCGATAAGCAGCCATGATTGGTTGAAATACGTCCTTTCGTACCGTTTTATTGGTCAAAAGTAGTATGACGTAGTAAAAGTGTAATAGTCTGCATAAATTGATCCTGAATATACTGCAAGTTACATTAATACAAATAAAACTAATCCTGATGTTGTGGTATACAAGAACATGCAGAGAAGTCAAGATTTAGAATGTTGAAAACCTGCATTTAAATCTGTAAATGCTTTTTGGTAAAAAAATATATGCATGTATGTATTTATTAACACTACAGTTTATTGGGTATACACCCGGTGGCAGTGATATATAATATGCAATAATACCATTACAATTATACAATAATTACAGGAATAAAAAATAAAAGTAATAAAAAATAAAATAAAATAAACCTAAATTTATTTATTGTTATTAGAGATAATATTAGCATAAAATTATTTATTTATTTACTTATTTATTTAAGTAAAAATAATCTGAACAGTTAATGACTTGAATCCTGTTTTGCAAATTAAACGGTTTAAATATAAAATGAAACTGAATAGTTACAAAAATCCTTAAATTAAATCTTTCAACGCAGTACACTGTCGCGTGTCATCGACTGACTACAGCAGAGGGGAAGGGGAAGGTAAGGAGCCAGATCGTGCTTGCTACAGTTATTGCAGTAGCCATGATGTTGCCAAATGCTTCATAGAAACATAACGATTTCCTCTAAAACAGATGTTAGAGGAAAATCTTATTTAGATTTTTTAAATCTCTTGTCATTATCTATTACCAGTTTAAATTTGGTGTAGAGGTTACCATCCACTCTGTACAGGCCAGGAGAACAGAAGAACTGTATCTAGAATGCCTTGTGTTCAGAGAGACTGCCTTTCCTTTTCTCTAGAAGTCCAGACTTGGCTATATATGTGATTCGTTTCTGTAGAAGGAGCAATGTTTCACACCCGTACCACAATTACGTGAGAAAATTGATTCAGTGATGGGAGATGTAATCCCTGAATAGTGCTCCTATGAAGTTTATGGAACTATAAAATTTTTGTTGTTCTCAATGACGAAAGCATCTAGAACATGTAGGCCTAATTAAAGATATAACATTCTGATGGCCGGTTTTTCCAAGTATTGTTAGAAAATTTAACGACTGTTAAACTCTGAACAGTTTGTTAATTAATAAAATTGTATGTTTTCAACACCAGTTTGGTTTAACAGATTGTTAATAGTTTGTTAATTTTAAATGTAGGATTTCGGGCAGTTAACTCGTTTAACAGTTAGTTAAATATGGCCGATGTCTCCACAGCTGTTCGAACAGAAGTTGCGAAATTAATATTTTGTGTCTCTCTGTAGGGAATGTTTAGCATATGACTGGTAATATAGCATTTAAAAAATACTTTAGACCTTTAAATACATCAGTGTTATTTTATTTCTTTCGTATTTCGTATCCATAATAGCAATGAGGAAATATAACCTTACTTTGTAATTATTATTCAGCACGTCACCTACAACTTTCATTTGTCAACTGTTTGTTTATGGAGCGTGGCCTACTATAACAGGTTGTCATTTTATGCAAGTTTCATGACTCACTCCATAATATAGAATTTAAAGATTAATTTTGGCCAATGAAAAATTGTCTTACATGTGTAGAATCATTACCAACTGCTGTTGAGTAGTTAAAATAGTGCTAACAGACGTTATGGTTAAGTGTTGGTTATCTTAAACAAAATTATGTTGAACAAATGGAAAACACATTAACAAAGCGTTAAAAATAAACAGACTGTTAATTTAACATTCGTTAAGCAAAATTAAACATTACTTGGACAAACTGGTCATAAATGTGCTAAGTGTCAACTTTTCAAATTTCATTTTTTTTTCAATCTAAGGGAGAAACATCCATATGAGACTATCATACTAAATTGTTTTTGTCGTATTTCAACTTTGACTCATTCGTGTGCCAAAAGACGGTGTTGTAGGTATCTCAACATGCATTTCGCAGTGTATTTTTCATCAATATCTCACAAAGTTGCTTTGGCACTTAGCATATTCATGACCAGTTTCTCCAAGAAATGTTTAATTTGGCCTAACTAGTGTTGAATTAACAGTCTGTTTTTTTTTTAACGTTTTGTTAATGTATTTTCCATTTCTTCAACATCGTTTTATTTAAAACACCAACACTTAACTATAACAGTCTTTAACACTATTTTAACCACTCAATAACAGTTGGTAATGATTCTGCACATGTAAGGACATTTTTTTATTGGCTGATATTATTTTTTAAGTTCTGTATTGTAGAGTAAGTCATGAAACATGTATAAAATCATAACCTGGTACAGTAGGCCATGGCCGATAGAGAAGAAACAAATGAAAGTTGTAGGTGACTACTATTGAATAATAATATTATTACAAAGTGAGGTTATATTACTAATGCTAATAGATGACTTCTCAAAGAAGCGATTTTTGCTGAAAACTTTTTAATATAATACTCACTGTGTATTTTGAAATACTATTGACATTGGCTGCAGTTAGTTGAAAAGAGCCAATTTCCTAGAATCAAGAGTAAATAGTAGATGCTGAATTGGAGTAAGTGGTCTATTTCTGTATGTAGGATTTCAAGTCTGGTTTAAATTTCTTGTAAAATTTTGAGGCCTACTCGTTTTGAAAATCTATATTGTCAGAATATGAGTGTCATGCATAGTATATAAACCATCATTCCTAGTTACCTTGCCACGTTAAGATCCCACATTTTCTAAATATTCAATAAATACTGGCTCAGTATCAAAATAAGCAGCTGACATGATAGTCAGTTCACTTTTTGAGATTATCTTCCCTATATTAGCTACCCAAAGTGTATTTTAAATGTTATGTTATCATTCACGAAAATTCCTTAAAGAGAGACATGAAATATTATTTTCACAACTTCTGTTTGAACAGCAGTGGTGTCATCTGACATATTTAACTGTCTGTCAAATGAATTAACTGCCTAAAATCATACATTTAAAGTTAACAAACACTTGACAATCTGTTAAGCCAAACTAGTGTTGAAGACATGAAAAAACTACATTTAACAAATTGTTTGGAGTTTAACATTCGTTAAATGTTCTAACAATACTTGGAGAAACCGGTCATTAGAATGTTATATCATCAATTGTGCGTTAAATGTACCATAATCAGTGATACCACTTCGGTTACATTTTGTTTTGCCCCACTCTCTACGTCATTGTCGGTGTTTCGTTGAATAATGACATTTAACCCTTAAATTGCCAATGTATTCTATAGGATACAGCAGGTTAATAGGCTATATGCTATAATTTTAATAGAACAATAGAAAAAATGGTAGGAAAATTAAAATTTCACAATACTATAACTTATTTATTTATTCATTCATTCATTCATTCATCCATTCATCCATTTATTTATTTATTTATTTATTTATTATTTTGCTAATAGTTGTAACATAAAATATAATATATACAAAAAAACTTTAGCTCGCCCCTGAAAGAGTAGAACTCGTGCTCAGGGGCGGATTCCTGAATTGAAATTAATAATTATACAATACAATTTGTCTTATGTCTACTGTGCAATTATAGTATAGAAATTTAAATTCACAATTTTTCAATTTTTATAAAATCCATACATAACTTTTTAAATTTAATACTAGAACTATTAGAATTGACAAGATTAGGATATTTAAATATAAATTTGTTATATATTCTTGGGCCTAAATTACTACTATGATTAAATACTGTAACAGTGTTGCATTTTGGTTCAAACAATCTTAAAGAATTCATACCTTTTGTTTCATAACTATGAGAATACAATTCAAAATTATTTCGATTTTCATGTATGAATTTTATTAATACAATATAATAAATTTGTCTTACGTTAAGTACATTAAAGTCTAAAAACAAATACTGCACAACATATAAAATGTGGATATTGCGATAGTTGTTTTCTTTACAGTCCGCCCCAACTTCGGCGTCAAGTGCAAGATCTTCGAACTGGACGCTTGCCAAGGCATCGGAAAGGTGTGTCTGGTGTACCTTCACAAGAGCGAGTGCGAATCCGATCTAAAACGAGAGGATCCCAAGATCTGGCTGCTGGACAGAAGTTTCGAGTGGCACTACCTGGCTGCAGACTTCACGCAGTACTTCCGCATGATGCTGGTACACCAAGGTCTCCCCCAGTGGCAGTTCAAATTCACGCCCATGGACCATTATTATGAAATTAGTTTACAATGTTATACTTATCGCATGAGCTAATATTGTACAACATATAAAATATTGACATAATAAATAAACTAATGTGAGAAATGAAGTTTTGCCGAATTTAAGGGTTAATGAGATATAGTCGAACTGTATCTATTCCATTTTATCTCAGGTATATTTCTTCACTTATAATAAGTTCAGCTGTTCTGTATAAACTTCATTGAAGCAATTTTTAGTTCATTTATAAAATTCTGTGCTTCGGGAATGTTAATTTCTCATTCGATGTATAGAAGAAGTACAGAACAAATTAGAATAAGAAGTAGGAAGTGGGTACAATCAAGAGTATGAAAGAAAGGAAAGAGAGAGACTGATTTAAGAGGCTTCCGAAGTCCCCCTCTTCTCTGCACCCCCAACGGCCCCTCGGAAGATGACTTCTATAAAATTCAATAAACTTGGAGTTATGATAATATTGATGGGAATGGAAAGTCAACAATCTTTGCATCTCAGTATTGATTCTTTGAAGGGGCATATTCGTAACAGATCAAAGTGTAAATGGAATAAAAATATTTTTTATAATTTTATTAAGAATAATATTTTTCATCTCGTTGAAACGGGCAGAAATTCGCAAATGCTTAGCTTCTTTACGCGTGTCTGGCCCGGGAGAGTTGACGATCTTGCATAATTCATTAGCAGGTCTCATCCAAGTGATAAGAAATAATTTGTTAAGGCACAGATTCTCAGACTATGATCTAAAAAGTAATCTTATTTATTGTGTGTCAAAAATAAGACAAGTTCCATGACAACAACCAAATCTCTTGGCTTAAAAATCGATAATGTGTTAAATTGGAAAAATCATATTAAAGAAATTACCCCCAAACTAAATTCAGCTTGTTTTGCTATTAGATCTGTGCAAAAGATGGTAAATATCAATACCTTAAAAACAATATACTTTGCATACTTCCACTCGGTAATGAGTTTCGGAATAATATTCTGGGGAAATTCCACAGATAGTAACAATATATTTCTATTACAAAAAAGAGTAATTATAATAATAGTAGGTGCCAAATCTAGGGAATCGTGTAGAACTATTTTCAAAAAACTACAAATAATGCCCATGACTTGTCAGTATATCTTTTCATTAATAATCTTTCTCGTATGTAATCGTGAAAACTTTGTAACTAATTCAACAGTTCATAGAATAAATACACGTCAAAAATGACTTTCATACTCCATCGGCAAGTCTATCGTGCTATCAAAAAGGAGTGCGTTATATGGCAGTAAAATTTTTTAGTAGCCTCCCTATCGATATAAAAAATGAAACTCGAAACATAAGATTATTTAGGGCCAAATTAAAGAAGTACTTAATTTCTCACGCCTTCTATTCTGTAGGTGAATTCATGACATCCAACAACGCTTCATGAAATTGATACTAAAACTTTGTGTTGTACTAGTAGCCTATATTGTAAATCTCTTCTGTATATATTTCATCTAGACTGTGACTATAAATTAAGATTTTATAATAGTATTAAGTTTTTTGACTTGTTCCATATTCTAGCTGTAAGCATGTATGAATACCATGGAATGTTAATAAATACAATACAATGCAATACAATACAATACAAAGTCCGCTGACTGAGAAAATTTTATAGCGATCGCAGAAATACAGGCTTGAATTCGGAGTCACAGTCAATACATACAAGATAGCAATTACGATGTGATCAGAGATGTTAAAGCGAGTATTAAAAAAAGATAGCAATTAGCGGCGTTTCGTTTTCCAAATGTTGGTAACAAAATACGATGTTTTCTGAGCAGCTGAGATTGTTAAGTACGGTGAAAGGCATGTGGTTGCCTTAACGAGACACTTAGGCACCGTTTGGCCCATTGTACGCCCTATATATGCAATGACTGTCCAATTCCGAGACCTGGATATTCGTGAATCCGAAGCTGATAGTTGGGCCATCCTGCCTTAGCCCCTGATAGTGCCATCCCCACACGATAAGCCCCAGAGCTCGGAGCCCCAACCCCTTCTTATATCAGCACCGGAAACTCGTACTACCCCAAAGATTTCACCCCAGTCTATTTTTATTATTGCAGATGATAGATGAAGTGAGGGGAAGTGGAGTGTTGGTGGAATGTTAGAGGGAAATGGGAGTACCCCGAGACGGAGTACTCCAAGGCATCTGCTTTGCACACCACAAATTCCATCTCGACCTCGCCGGGTATAGAACCCGGGCCGCATGGTTGGAAGACCAGCGCGCTAGCACTTAGCCACAGACGCGACTTGGATAATTGGATCATAATACTGTACTGCAGCCGACTGCGATCACAGAGAAGAATCAACGAAAAGAAAAGAAATTCGATCTTCTGCGCGCCCTGGTGGAAAAACCTTTTGAGTACGGCTAATGACTTTACTTTATTAAGAGAGATAAACATGTTAAAATGTATTATATTATTCTTGTTAATTGGTTATTTTACGGCGCTTTGCCAATTACTGTGGTTATGTAGCTTCTCAGTGAGTTGAAGGTGATATTAAAGCTTCGAGACTTGGGACCCGATACAATAAGTTTACTTTGCATGCACTATAGGTAGTTGACTCGCTGCAGGTAGTAGTAGTAGTAGTAGTAGTAGTAGTAGTAGTAGTAGTAGTAGTAGTAGTAGTAGTAGTAGTAGGTTTATTTTGCCTGACAGAGTTAAGGCCATGAGGCCTTCTCTTCCACTCAACCAGGTTTCAATAGTATACATGAGATACAAAATTTGATTACAAAACAACACAAAAGAAAATACCTTAGAAATTACATAAAATATAGTAGGAAATTACAATAGACAAGATCAGTTACATAATATAAAATTACAAATAGTCAAGATCAGTTACATAATATATAAAATAAAGTAGAAAATTACACATAATCAAAATCAGTTACAAAACATGAAGGGAATACACACACACATACACACACACAATTTATAAGACCTAAAATGCCCGAGACAAATTGGACGATTATTTTACTTGAGATATATTATTCAGTTAATATACTAATTGGAGAATACATATGGGTTACAAGACATAAAATGTTGATTAGCAAAGTCCTACTAAATGGCATACAAATACAAATGATTAAGTAATATATGAAGATAATAAAAAAAGAAAAGAGAAAAAAAAAGAAGAAGAGGGAGGAGAAGGTAGTGAAAGGCAGAGATGTGTTGAGGTAACAACGTTGCTATTTAGAGTAGAGTACGGTAGTATGTGGAAACAGACATATGTACATTCTGAAAGTAAATATACATTACACAATGACATTGTCAAAAGAATGTGAAAGGCATTTATTCTCCTGTCTTTTATAAGCATTTGTGTTTAATTATACACAGTTTTAGTGGTGGAAATAAACATGTAGCAATTTCAATTTCTTCATTTATCCTATTGCTCGTCTTTAGGAAGTTCAGTTACAGTACCGAATTGCAATGTACTACAAGATACATTTTCAGTGTCTCAAACGTAAATATTTTTCGGTTATCTGACAAACACAATTTGTACTGTGAAAAGCTGAGCTCTACGTCGCATGACGTGGTAGGAGCAAAACGAAGAAACCTAATATCATTGCAGTCTCTAAGGGACAGTCTTTTATTCTCGGGTGACTCTTGTCCACTAATTTGCTGTTTATGTTACACAATGTTCCATATCCGTTATTTTTACACAAAATTGATTTCCACTTCTGTTTTACACGTTCAGTAACCGGTGTACTTGGTGTCTCATTAATTCTCTGTGTCATTTCCTCAATTAATTTGAAGGCTTCCGGCATCTCTTGCTCTGACTTTTCTAACCGTGTAATAGTTTCAGACACAGTTTGAAAATAGGTTTGTATGAAAACCAAATTATTCGTCAGAACCTTCAAATCCAGAGCGTTTTCCTTTGCGTATTTGTTGGCATCCATTCTACAGTACCCCACCCACTGTACGCTTTACCACTATACTCAGTACGCCGTTATGCGGATTTCCCACTGAACTACTCTATCGGGTCCGAAGTTTCGAAGCCTGGTGATAATGTTAGCGAGATGAATCCAGTCCATCGCCGAAAGTTCCTAGAAAATCTCGGAAAAAAAACAGCCACAACCAGGTAACTTTTTCTCAATCAGGTTTTGAACCCGGGTCCCCTAGTTTCACAGTTAGGCGTTCTAACCGTTACTCCACAGCGGTGGACTTACAGTAACGTGCAAATTAATCCGAACACGATATATTTTTACATTTTCTGTCATTGTTGGCCTCACAGCTGCTCATACCACTTTAATTGACATCTATAGTACGTGTAATTCCATTGTTGAAGGTCTGTCGTTATTATTTTTTTATAATATGTGACATTTTGGCTGTCGTTTTGTACTTATAAGCATTTCAGTTATGTTGAAGACTTAATACTGCAATCCTGTGTACATTCTGGCGTCTTCACAAATGGATGCAACTCCACGAAAACGGTCTAAAATTATAACATTAGCAGAGCATTCTTCTATGACACAGAGGCAAATTGCTGCAGAATGTCACATCGGTTTGGCTACTGTTAATTCGATCATAAAACGATACAGGGAGACTGGATCCATCACACCCCAGAAAAAAGGAAAATGTGGCCGGAAAAGGAAGACTTCACCTGCAGATGATCGTTTGTCAGGAAAAGTAAATTAAATCCTAGACTAACTGCTGTCGACTTAACCCGCGAGTTAATGGCTACCACTGGGGCGAATAGTCACGTCACAACAGTGCGGCGTAGGCTTTTGGAAGCTGGACGAAGGGCTCGTAAGCCTATTAAGAAGCAACTGCTAACCCCTGTTATGTGCAAAAAACGCTTAATGTGGGAAAAATTACATCAACACTGGACAGTGAATCACTGGAAGAATGTACTTTTTTCCGATGAGTCTCATTTCGAGGTCCACGGCCACCGTGTTTCTTACGTACGGAAAGGATCCGAAAAAGTAACAGCAGCTCATCTCCAACAAGCACCCAAATACCCCCCTAAAGTAATGTTTTGGGGTTGTTGTACGCATGAAGGGCCTGGAGCATTAATACCAATCAAGGGAATGATGAATTCTGACAAATATATTCACTTATTGGAAACCAGAATCGTACCCCAGCTGCAAAAATCATTTCCGGATGGCAGAGATGTGTTCCAACAAGACCTGGAACCATGCCATACGTCTCGAAAAACTACAGAATTCTTCAACAAGAAGAATATTCAGGTACTCCTCTGGCCAGGCAACTCACCCGACATCAACCCCATTGAGAACTTGTGGTCAATTTGCAAAAGAAGAATGCAAAAAATGGATTGTTCTACAAAGGAGAAGATGATTTCTACCCTCATTGGTGTATGGTTTCCCGATGAAGAAATGAAGAATATTTGTGGTAAATTATTGGAATCCATGCCAAATCGTCTCAGAGCTGTTATTAGGAACAAGGGAGGCCACATAGATTACTGAGGTATGTCCTAGATCCTTTTTTTTTTTATCCCGTTTGAGTGTTTTTGCATAAGTAATTATGTTGTTCGGATTAATTTGCACGCTACTGTATATTATTGTAAGAGATCATGACCTCCGGCAAAAACATCTGGGAGACGTGAACATTACAGGTGATTAAATGTATAGACGTTGTGGAAATGAAGCACAGACTTGCATATTCTGCTCTACTGTTCTAAATTGGATTGAGTCAGCTGTGAATATCTTGGGAACTGCTGTTTGGGCCCCTGAGGATTTATGCTTGCCTCTTGCTCATTGAACTTAAGCAAATTGTTTCTATAATGTGGACTATTGTGTTCATAATTTGCTGCAAACATGATTGTTATTAGCTACAGTCAATATTACTGCTCTCAAGTCATCAATTTTCATAATTAATCATCATTTATAGCCTATTCTTTATAAAATGTAATTTGTGTTGTAGTCTAAATTGTCTGTTGTATTTTCAATAAGTTTTTCGATGATAGCCTACCTAACTAGGGTTTCCATTAAAAAAAATTGAATGAAATATAAATATTAATTTAGAATTGATTAGGAGGCCGATTATTAAACCCAGGTTGGGACGGCTATCAAAAATCTATGTATAGATACATAGGTTAGTACAATATTAGGTAGTAGATTTACAATATTTCTTAAGAGATAAGATAAAGATAGTCTATTTTGTCCCTTGAAGAGCAAAAGCTTCCTACTAGAGAGAAAGCTCTGACTTTTTAATCCTTGATAATGTCTCATTGTCTTCGTATTATTTAGTTTTCCCACACTGTTCAGGTGACTCTCGAGGTGTTTGCATTCACTTTTTCCTCTTGCTACTCGAGACCACTGTTGGTCTGCTCGCTCCTTGAAGAAGTCCGCCCATGTGCGCCTGTTTTGCCCTGAAGCCGTTTGCCTGCATGGAGTCCCACATGGTAGTCTTCTTATAAGTCCATCTGTCGCCCCTCAGTCTTGAGACGTGGCTTCCAAATTTTCATTTTCTTCATCATTTTGACTATCCAATTTTGTCAATCTTGTAACTTGTTAATAGTATTCCATATTTGTACCTCCATTTTTATGAAGGAAATATGTGACAATTTTTAGGACATTATTATTTTCAAGCGTTTTATAACATCTTACGAACTTATACGTCCGGTGTACCATTCACAGGGACATTTAGCAATAAACAGGACGATACTTTACGTTCAGTATTCAAAACATGTAGGTTCCAAAACGGAAAAAAAAATCATACTTATAACCAGAGACCAGAAGTTCAGGCATTATGAATCATTAAAATAGGCAGGCAAAAAGACATCATAAATAGCTAAATTAGGCAGGAAAAAAGACATTATAAATAGCTAAAATAGGCAGGCAAAAGGCATCATAAGTAGCTAAATTAGGCAGGAAAAAAGACATTATAAATAGCTAAAATAGGCAGGCAAAAAGACATCATAAATAGCTAAATTAGGCAGGAAAAAAGACATTATAAATAGCTAAAATAGGCAGGCAAAAGGCATCATAAGTAGCTAAATTAGGCAGGAAAAAGGCATCATAAATAGCTAAAACAGGCAGGAAAAAAGGCATTATAAATAGCTAAAATAGGCAGGCAAAAAGGCATCATAAATAGCTAAAATAGGCAGGCAAAAAGGCATTATAAATAGCTAAAATAGGCAGGCAAAAAGGCATTATAAATAGCTAAAATAGGCAGGCAAAAAGGCATCATAAATAGCTAAAATAGGCAGGAAAAAAGGTATCATAAATATCTAAAATAGGCAGGCGAAAAGATATCATAAATAGCTAAAATAGGCAGGAAGAAAGGCATTATAAATAGCTAAAATAGGCAGGCAAAAAGGCATCATAAATAGCTAAAATAGGCAGGCAAAAAGGCATTATAAGAAGCTAAAATAGGCAGGCAAAAAGGCATTATAAATAGCTAAATTAGGCAGGGAAATATACATTATAAATAGCTAAAATAGGCAGGAAAAAAGGCAACATAAATAGCTAAAACAGGCAGGAAAAAAGGCATCATAAATAGCTAAAATAGGCAGACAAAAATGTATCATAATTAGCTAAAACAGGCAGGAAAAAAGGCATCATAAATAGCTAAAATAGGCAGGCAAAAAGGCATCACAAATAGCTAAAATAGGCAGGAAAAAAGGCATTATAAATAGCTAAAATAGGCAGGAAAAAAGGCAGCTAAAATAGCTAAAATAGGCAGGCAAAAAGGCATCACAAATAGCTAAAATAGGCAGGAAAAAAGGCATTATAAATAGCTAAAATAGGCAGGAAAAAAGGCATTATAAATAGCTAAAACAGGCAGGAAAAAAGGCATCATAAATAGCTAAAATAGGCAGGCAAAAAGGCATCATAAATAGCTAAAATACGCAATAAAAGGCAATTACAAAAACCTTGCACTAGACCCACAACCTTGCACTTTCCACGAAGGGATTTCGGCAGCAAGAAAAGCTTTACATACGTCGAGTGCAAATTGAGATTTTCGACTCGATGTTGCAATTACTGTTGGAAGCAAAGAAATCTTCTTCCCAGTAGCCTTGGAAAGTGCATGTTTGTGTTTGGTTGTACTGATATGTTGCGATATGAAATATTTAGCTAGCTACAACAACGTCGCAATGAAAACTGAAAGAAAAATAACCGTTAAAAATAACGTTAGACCCGCACTCATTGTTGCCTTGTCAAATAAACACAAGCGATAATTAAAACGCTTACTGTTATACATTTTTGCACGGCAGCACTCATTGCTGCAAAGAGAATATGAACTGACTGAAAGACAATAATATACATTCGGTGAAGTCACTTTCATTGTAGCGGTTATAGAAATAAATTAAAATATACCTGTAGGCAATTTTAATAATAAATTAATAAATAATAGATAAATAATCAAATAAAGTATATTATTTAATGTACCGAAGTACATATGATGTTTCCATGCAGATATTCTGCGTCATCTTACGATGAAAGAGTAGTGGAACGCAGAAAAATTCTCTCCGGCATTGGGATTTGAATTCGGGTTTTCAGCTCTACGTACTGATGCTTTATCCACTAAGCCACACCGGATTCCCATCCTGGTGTCGGATCGAATCATCTCAGTTTAAGTTTCACCTCTTGGGTTTCCTTGGTGGCCGCCCTATCTAGACATCTAGACATCTATGACGTAGTGCAGAGGGCGGCCACCAGAGGGAACCCAAGAGGTAGAACTTAAACTGAGAGGATTCGATCCGACACCGGGATGGGAATCCATGGATAAAGCACCAACACATAGAGCTGAAAACCCAGGTTCAAATCCCGGTGCCGGAGAGAATTTTTCTCCGTTTCACTACTCTTTCATCGAATCAAATAAAGGCAAAAAAAAAAAGCATTTATTTTGTAAATTAGGCATTTATATTAAAAAGGCAGAAAAGGGCAACATAAAACTGTGACGTTTCAATCACAAAGGTATAATTCGTACAGATTTAATTTCAAAATGAAGATACAGTAGATTTATAGTACATTATGCAACGAGCCTATAATGATAGTAATTAAGAATCGAGTATGGATATTTATGAAACGAGCGCAAGCGAGTTTCATAATTTTCATACGAGCTTCTTAATTACCATTATAGGCGAGTTTCATACGACTTTTTATGCTCGACCATATTTCTAACTTGAAATTACCGGTATTCAGACGTATACATTTTATTTGTAACTGACAAGATCGGAAGTGACCTTGTTCTAGGTCGTGAATTGTGAGATGTGCCCAGACGCGAAAGTATTGATTTTTTCCGAGGAACAATAATGTCATTGACCTTGACGTAGTCCCGTTAAACTTGATAATATTATAATATTATAACCTTGATTATTGAATTCGACATTGAAAAACGAGATGACAAATTAAATTTATTTGAATATTATGTACAATTAACGCTAATTATTATAGTAACAGAACATAAATTCTGCGACAGTATTGGATTTCCAGCCTCCGTGACTTTTCGCTAATTCTCTTTCGATTGCATATCCGAGAATAATCGATACTTGCGGTTTTATAACGGTACAAAGCTGACTTGTCATTGGCTGAACACATGTAAGCTGAGTTATCATTGGCTGAAGACCTGTACTTTAATGAGAAGGTGTACTTTAATGACATGCATTAAAGGACTGCTACCAGGTGTATAATTAGTACATTTCGGCATGGTCGACCATAAACACATTTAAAAAGGCATTCTGCCAAAGTTCTGGACTCTGCTTATAAAACTTCTTCTACCATTTTTTTTCTTTTGTTTTGGAAACGTCAATCAGAATCGGAGACTTTATATTTTAAGCAACTGTCAAATTAATGAACATGTTTTTCTTACTTGGTTATTTAACGACGTTGTATCAACTACGAGGTTATTTAGCGTCGATGGGATTGGTGATAGCGAGATGATATTTGGCGGGATGAGACCGAAGATTCGCACCATTGATTACCTGACATTTGACTTACGGTTGGGGAAAACCTCGGAAAAAACCCAAGCGGGAATCGAACCCGCACCCGAGCGCAACTCCGGATCGACAGGCAAGCGCCTTAGCCGACTGAGCTACGACGGTGACTAATGAACATGTTACCAGAGCAGAATATTATGTGTTAGATATAAAATGAGGAAAGGTGGGGATCAGTGAACGACATTCTGCAAGAATTCGTCACTCTGGAACAAGCCAAATCAATTACACAAAAAGCTCTCTGACAAATTTTAATTTCTTCCCGAGCTTTTCCTTTCTTTTAATTCTGGATGGAGGGACGGAGCAGAACATTGAGGGTAATGTTAGCCTGAGGGGATAAGAAGAAGAGCAGAGTTGGAGATAGAAATGACAAAAGAGTAATGGAAGCGAAGCAGCGGGATCAAAACCTCAAATTGCCTAAGGACTTGCCTAGACGAGAGAAAATGTGGAAATTTGAACTTTGTGAATGTGTGCCACGAGCCGCTCATCTGTCGCAGATTGCATTATTCTCTGCCTCAAAGAAGCGCTCGCTCCATCTCCGGGAAGGTGATTATATTTTTCCATATATCCAACTTTGCAGAGAACATCCGAGTCTCGGGAGAAATTCAGACCTTTCGAGATGAAACAGTTTTGCGTGCTTCGGCTTTCTTATAGAATTAATATCACAGTGTATTGTCAGTTTCATCCAAGAACGAAATATTTCTTATATCCGGTCATCGCTCACTCGTCCGTCCATTCATCCACATAATGACTCACTGACTCACTCACCCACACACAATCTATCCATCCATCAATTCATCCAGCCATTAATTCTCTCACTCACTCACTCACTCACTCACTCACTCACTCACTCACTCACTCACTCACTCACTCACTCACTCACTCACTCACTCACTCACTCACTCACTCACTCACTCACTCGCTCACTCACTCACCCGTTCACTCATTCATTCATCACTCATGCATCCATACTTTCATTGATTGATTGATCCAGCCGTTCATTCATTCATCCGTTCGTTCGCTCATTAATTAATTAATTAATTCATTCATTCATTCATCCGCCCGTACATCTATCAACTGTTATTATAGTCATCCTTCCATTCATCCTTCCCTACACCAATTCATCCATCCCAACATCCACTCATTCCTCTGACATTTATCCAACCGTAAATTCACCTATCCGTCCTTCCATCAACCATCCAGTGAGTGACATTCCACAACACAAATCAAATGCTCCGTATCCATGTTGACCGTCGAAGTTACTGTCAACAAATACGTAAGTAATCGTCTTAACCCTCTCCCCATATCCCGACAGTACGTATTTCCAAACGGTTCGCATTCCTGCCACTACCGGCGTTACCGTACGTATCGGTACGTACTCTTCAGAATGAATGCCGTACTTGCTAGGCAACTTCTCTGCCTCTTAGGTTATACACCTCTGCGGAAGTGTAGGAAGATTGAATTCTCTAGGCTCATCGGCTAGCCACATGACGGCATACAGCGAGCCATGACACATTTTGAACTGAACACCCAGTAGTTGCCTGGCAACTGAAAGCATAGAGGCCGTTAGCTTCGTCTGTAAAACAGAGAGTGCTCATGCGTGAGCATATACTACAGTACTGTTTCTACCCAACGCGTGACGTCACTTATGCTTGCAGATCCCAGGTGGGAAGTGGACATACATACATACATACATACATACATACATACACACACAAAGTGTTCTGTCCAAGGGCAGGTCTTCCACTGCAAACCCGGCATTCGTCCATCCATTCACCCACCCATCCATCCATCATCTACCCACCCATCCATACATCCATTCGTCCATCCATCCATCCATCATCTACCTACCCATCCATACATCCATTCGTCCATCCATCCACCCATCCATCCATCCATCATCTACCCACTCACCCATCCATCTATTCGTCCATCCATCAACCCACCCATCCATCCATCATCTACCCACCCATCCATACATCCATTCATTCATTCCTCCATCCATCCACCTACTCACCCACCCATCCATCCATCAACCATCCATCCACCCATCCATCCATCAATCATCCATCATCCACCCATCCATACATCCATTCGTCCATTCCTCCATCCATCCACCCATCTATCCATCAACCCATCCATCCATCAACCATCCATCCACCCATCCATCCATCATCTACCCACCCATCCATTCATTCCTCCATCCATCCACCTACTCACCCACCCATCCATCCATCAGCCATCCATCCACCCATCCATCCATCAACCATCCATCCACCCATCCATCCATCAATCATCTATCATCCACCCATCCATACATCCATTCATCCATTCCTCTATCCATTCACCTACTCACCTACCCATCCATCCATCCACCCATCCATCATCCACCCATCCATCCATCCATCCACCCATCTATCCATCAATCATCCATAATCGACCCATCTATCCATCAACCATCTATCATCCACCCATCCATCCATGCACTCATCCATCCACCCAACCATCCATCCATGCACACCCATCCTTCCATCTATCATCCACCCACCCACCCACCCATTCACCATCCATCAACCCATGCATCCATTCAATTATCCGTTCACTCATTTATTAACCATTCACTCATTCACTCACTCACTCATTCATTCATTCACTCACTCACTCACTCATTCATTCATGCATCCATACTTTGATTGATTGATTCAGCCATTCATTCATTCATCCGTTCGTTCGCTCGCTCGCTCATTAATTAATTAATTAATTAATTAATTAATTAATTCATTCATTCATTCAATCGTTCATTCATTTATTCATTCATCCGCCCGTACATCTATCAACTGTTATTATAGTCATCCTTCCATTCATCCTTCCGTACACCAATTTATCCATCCCAACATCCACTCATTCCTCTGTCATTTATCCAACTGTAAATTCACCTATCCGTCCTTCCATCATCCATCCATCCACCCACCCACCCACCCATCCACCTATTCATCCATCCATCCATCCTTCATCTACCCACCCATCCATACATCGATTCATCCATTTCTCCATCCATCTACCTACTCACCTACCCATCCACCCATCAACCATCCATCCACCCATCCATCCATCAATCATCCATCATCCATCTATCATACTAGCTGAGTGGAAGAGAAGGTCGAATGGCCTTAACTTTGCCAGTTAAAATAAACCATTATTATTATTATTATTATTATTATTATTATTATTATTATTATTATTATTATCATTATTATTATCATTATTATTATCATCATAATCATCCACCCATCCATCCATCATCCATCCACCCAACCATCCATCCATGCACTCATCCACCCATCCATCCATCATCCACCCACCCACCCACCCATCCACCATCCATACACCAACCCATGCATCCATTCATCCATCATCTGTCCACTCACCCATGCATCCACTCAACCACCTATACATCCATCCATCCATTATACATCCACCCACCAACCCACCCATCTGCCCTTCAATGCTTGCATCTATCAATCCATCCATCATCATCCATGCATCCATCCGTCCACTCGTCTGTCTTTCTACTCCTACATTCATTAGTCAATTCAGTCATTTATTGGATTCATTAATTAATTTATTCATATATTCAGACATTAAGAAAAAGTTCACCCATGCAGCCACTCACAATTTATCAATTAATCTATTTAGTATCCAAATAGAATATCAGAATTCCCACTCATTGTATGTGAGTATAGTAGGACAAGTGAACGGCTTCAAATACTTGGAGTGTACTATAAGCAGTAACATGAGCTGCTGCCAGAAAGTCAAAAGGAGGATAGCAATGGATAAGGAAGCTTCTAATAGATAAAGGAGCAACTTCTGCGGACCTCTGGAGAAAGAACTAAGGAAGAGACTAATGAAGTGCTTTGTGTGAGGTGTGGTATTGTATGTGAAATAAACATGGACATTACGACGAAGTGAAGTGACTAGAACCATGTGAAATGTGGATTTGGAGAAGAATGGAGCGTGTGAAATGGACAGACAGAATAAGAAATGAAGCAGTGTTGGAAAGAGTGGGTGAAGAAAGAATGATGCTAAAAAACTGATCAGGAAGATAAAATGAGAAATTGGTTGGGTCACTGGCTCAAAAGAAACTGCCTACTGAAGGATGCACTGAAAGGAATAATGAACGGGAGAAGAATTGGGTACCGGATGGAGATGTATGACAGACGACATTAAGATATATGGATCATATGGGGAGACAAAGAGGAATATAGAAAATAGGAAAGATTGGAGAATGCCGGGTTTGCAGTGGAAGACCTGCCCTTGGACAGAACACTTTATGTGTGTATGTATGTATGTATGTATGTATGTATGTATGTATGTACACTTCCCACCTGGGATCTGCAAGCATAAGTGACGTCACGCGTTGGGTAGAAACAGTACTGTAGTATATGCTCACGCATGCGCACTCTCTGTTTTACAGACGAAGCTAACGGCTGCTATGCTTTCAGTTGCCAGGCAACTACTGGGTGTTCAGTTCAAAATGTGTCATGGCCCGCTGTATGCCGTCATGTGGCTAGCTGATGAGCCTAGAGAATTCAATCTTCCTACACTTCCGCAGAGGTGTATAACCTAAGAGGCAGAGAAGTTGCCTAGCAAGTACGGCGTTCATTCTGAAGAGTACGTACCGATTCGTACGGTAACGCCGGTAGTGGCAGGAATGCGAACTGTTTGGAAATACGTACTGTCGGGATATGGGGAGAGGGTTAAGACGATTACTTACGTATTTGTTGACATTAACTTCGACGGTCAACATGGACACGGAGCATTTGATTTGTGTTGTGGAATGTTACCGTACGCAACCGATGACAAAAAATACCCTGCGTACGACTTGCCTGCGCAAAACACAGTTCGAAAGAGGTTATGGTAGCACACAGACCGTACAGACCGCCATCTGTTGCTACGACGTTCAAGTTATACCGTACACGTTCTCAAGTTCAGACTGAAGAACAACTTAAATAATAGGCAACTTATTTAACATATAAGCTGAAACTCGCTTCAAATCGGTGACCCAACAACAGTGACGTCATGACACACTTTGAAATGAACAGCCAGTAGTGTGTGTATGTATGTATGTATGTATGTATGTATGTATGTATGTATGTATGTATGTATGTATGTGTGTGTGTGTGTATGTATGTATGTATGTATTCCTTTTTTGAGCAGCATGTTCCATTACAAATGGAAAGTAATACTACATGCCTAGGTTTACCTTCAAGTACATAATCCATTTACATTATATATTATGTTGCCATTCTAGATTAAATATGGACTAGTGTAGTTCATCTACTATGTGTAACTGCCAAGATAATATTGGTACTTCTTAATCTAACTTATTTTCCTATTCGTAACCTATGAAGTACAAGAATCTATTTACATATTCTAGCATTAAAATATTTACAGTATTTACATATTTACTATCTCTTGATCAGCCTATTTTCAGATAAATTATACCCTCTAATATTGTAGCTTATTTACAGAATGTAAGTAACCTATTTTTTACCCTTATCACTTAATTCTGACTTTTAACCTATCTTCCCAAATAACTTATCCTTATATACTAGCCAGCCTACTGTAGTTGTTCAAAGTCTATACTATTTGCAAACTTTATAAAATATTTTACATAACTTTTCACTAATTTTGTCTTGTCCACAGGCCACTTTCCACCACATTTATGTATAGACTGGATTAGTGTTTGTATTTATGTATGTATGTATTTATGTATGTATGTATGTATGTATGTATGTATGTATGTATGTATGTATGTGTGTATGTATGTATTTATGTATGTATGTATTTATGTATGTGTGTATGTATGTATTTATGTATGTATGTATGTATGTGTGTATGTATGTATGTATTTATGTATGTATGTATTTATGTATGTATGTGTGTATGCATGTATGTATGTA